>NC_140503.1:105495801-105798301 GCF_964339955.1 Pipistrellus hanaki
GCTTTGTTGATGGTGATTGCAAACGTCAATCGAATAGGGAATTGCAATCTCTTAAATTAAAATGGCATATCCATAGGAATCATAGGAATGAGAGGAATGAGGACATCTTCACCTTTGAAAGATCCTGTCAAGATTGTTGCTTCTATGACGTTGCTCATTAATTTTTTTACTGCAAGTGGCATACCATTGCAAAGCTTTGGCTGGTTGATATTTTGCAACATGATAATTGGCACGCTGATTTTCAATTGCAGTATGTGTGGTGGCATCCCTGGCAGATCAAGTAAATTCAAAAATTCTGTTGGATAATTAACCACTTCATCTGCTTCCACTACAGTGTCAACGGACTTGAATGTGACTGTCTCGCTTTGAATGTTAGACTGAATAATATTGTTAAGTTCATAGACATCTTTGTTCTTGGCTGCAAGAATAGCTCGTTCATTCAGCCAATAGTGATTCTTAGAATTGGATTGAATATTGGGAAATACTTTTCAACCAATTCTTCTTTTGACGTTACTAAATTGCAGAAGTTATGAGGCAACGAAATTCTCCTGAGGTCAGATCAACTGGCACCTTTCTGTTCCCAATTTCTAGCAATTGATGTGAGAATATCTCAGCTGATCATTTTGCAGCTGGGCATGCATATTTGTAGTTAATTTTAACGTCTTTACCTGTTGCCATAAAGTAGAGTATTTCAGGCAAGCATTTATTTCATCTGCTGGTGTCGATCAAGGAATTACAGGTAATGTTTGCCTGAAGTCTCCTGCAAGCAATATTAATGCATTCCCAAATGGTCTGATGTTCCCATGTAAATCTCGCAATGATCGATCAAGAGCCTTGAGCGATTTTTTGTGCACTATTCTGCATTCATCCCAAACAATAAGTTTGCATTTCTGCAATACTTTTGCCATGCTGGATGCTTTGGAAATGTTGCACTTGGGAGTTTCAATTAATTGCATGTTCAATGGCAATTTCAAAGTGAAATGAGCACTTCTTCCACCTGGTAGCAATGTTGCAGCTATTCTGGACGATGCAAGAGCTAAGGCTATGTCATTTTGGGATCGAATTGCTGCCAGAATGAATCTAATTAGGAACGTTTCACCAGTTCCTCCTGGCGCATCTAAAAAGATTTCTCCAATCCCGTTATTGACAGTTTGCAATATTTGATCGTAAATGCTTTTTTGCTCAAGCGTTAGCTTAGGAATATTTGATTACACATACAACAAAAGATCGCCCATGTTGTAATTTTGTTCGCAACACAATTATACATCAAACAAAGCAGCAGCAGATCGATTCGATGATTGCATTCCCAAATGATTGAGAACTTTGTTCGCGATTTCTAAGTAGAAATCTTCAATCATTAACAACATTGAAATGGAGTCATAAAATTGGAAATTTGGAAATACAAATCAGAAATATTGAAATGGAACCATAAAATATTTAGTATAGTGTGTGTTGCTTTTACATCCAACAGATGAGGCTGTTTGTTTTTTTTTCAAAAAGCATGTTTTTACCTGTCACAGGTGTGACATCAATCGATATATAGTAGTAGGTATAAGGTATATAAAAACATGAGCGTATTCGAATGCAACATTGTTTCAAAATTTCAAAGCAATCAGTGAAGAACTTTTGGAGATTTAAGATTTTAAACAAAGGAACATTTACATTTTTATTTATATAGATAACAATAAATTATAATGATCATGGACTATAACGTTTACCAAAATATACTTTGTAGCCACTAAAACACTATTAATTAGATTCATATAGCAAAAATTATATTGTTACTAGAGGCCCAGTACATGAAAATTCATGCACTTGGGGGTGGAGGGGTCTCTCAGCCCAGTCTGTACCCTCTCACAATCTGGGACCCCTCAGGTCTGGCCTGGCCTGAGATCAAGGCCTATAGGGCTTTCCTTCCCAGGGCTGCAGGCAGCTGGCCCCACCCCTGCCTCTGCCACTGCTTGCTATCTGTGCATGCTGCCCCTCCTCCCCTGCCACCCGTGGCCTCCCTCTGCAGGCAGCAGGCTGGGGTGCAATGGCTTGGCTGGCCTGGGCCTCCCTCTTTCTTTTCTGAGGGGTGGGGACAGCCCTGTGAGGGGTCGTCTGCCTACCTGATCACCCCTAACCATTTTGTCTGCCTACCTGATCACTCCTAACCACTCTGTCTGCCTGCCTAATTGCCCCTAACCACTTGCTTGGAGACAGGGCCAGCCCACTGAGCGAGCGGCTGTCTGCCTACCTGATTTCCCCTAATTGCTTGCCTGCCTACTTGATCACCCCTAGCCACTGGCCTGCCTACCTGATCTCCCCTAACTGCTGGTCTGCCTACCTGATCACCCCTAATCACTCTGCCTGCATTCCTGCCTGATTGCCCCATCTGCTTGTTTGGGGACGGGGCCAGCACTGACTTCTGGTTGGTCAGCCTCTGGTCATTACTGGTTGTTATATATCAGTGCTGTAAGTATAAAACTCTTGAACACAATCATTTTCTTCCTTCATAACAATGGGTTTCACCACTTGAGCTCTTAGGAGCATAGCCAGGCATTATAACTAGACACACCACCCTTTATTTCCCATCTGTCACTGTCTTGGGGTCTCCCTCCCTTGGGAATCCCACTGGCAGAATTCAAGTATTGGAGGGCCTTTGGCCATAATACTACTCAATGACATGATAAACTCACCAGGACACAGCACTGACCTCATACATGACGTGCTCTAAGTCACACAGCCAGTGAGAGGCGGAGCTGGGACACTAGCCCAGGATTGTTAGTGCTCTGTCCACCACCCCAGTCCCTGTCAACTCAGTGACCAAGGTCAGAGAAGCTGCAGACCAGCCAGTCTGGGACAACAGAATGATGTGAAGAGTGGTGGGTCTCTGGCTGAAAGAACAGCCATAGGAAAGAAAGAGAAGCATGCTGGTCCCAGAAATGGGGAGGGATCTCTAAGAAATGCCCTCAGGCACCCCAGCAGGATTGCCTCAGAAACTCCCTACAAGAAGGGACAGGTTCCAAAGGCCTCCAAATACCTCCTGCTGCTGCTGGTAGAATAATGGTTCTCAACAGGTGCAATTTTGCCCACCAGGGTACATTAGCCAATGTCAGCAGACAGACAATTTTGCTTGTCCCAGCTGAGGGAGTGGGGGATGCCACCGGTATTTAGAGTAGAAGTCATGAGACAGACACGCCTCCCTGGCTTGTCCTCCCCACAACCCCCACCACAGTTATCTGGCCCCACATTTCAACAGTGCTGAGGGAAAGAAACCCTGCTCTAGAGTAAGCAAGGATATCCTAGTCACCTCTTAGCATTTTCTTTTTCTTCTTTTTTTTAATCCAGCGGATATTTTTTCATTGATTTTTAGAGAGTGGAACAGAGAGGCAAAGACAGAAACACATGAATTGGTTGCCTCCTGCAAGCACCCTGACCAGGGTCTGAGCCAAGGAGAAGCATGCAACTGAGGTGTGTGTCCTTGACTGGAATCGAACCCGGGACTCTTCAGTCTGCAGGCTGACGCTCTATCCATTGAGCCAAACTTGCTCAGGTGCTCTCAGCATTTTCTCTACAGAGCCCCATTTCTGGCATGTGCAGAGCAAAGGAATCTAGTCTCCAGTTCCAAAGGAGGAAATGGGATGGTGGGGGGCGGATTAGAAGGAGCAAAGGTACAAAAAGAATGGTCTAAAGGGAATTGGAATGTGGGAGTGATATGTGGGAACCCCAAGTTGTTCCCTTGGCCCTCCTTCTAATGTGTCATGACACCCATGAAAAGAGCCTGCTTGGTTCTTTGTGCATGGCTGGATGTTGATATGGGCTATTTTTAAATGAGATCATTAATAAAATGACATATCAGGGGATTTCTAGTGAATCTATTAATAAGGCAACCTCTTATGTCAATTGATTAAACTTGATACTACTGAGATTAAATTGGGAAGATTCTCAGACTGGAATTGATCAATTGGGATTCATTAAATAGTTGAGGCAGGTCCCTTGCAGTCATTGGTCCGTATGTGAAGTTTTATGCAAAGACACCTGGTTCATTCATATCAGTGGATGGTAGTGTGCCCTCACATGCATATCTGAAAGAATTAACTAGATCTGACACATCTCAGTTGCTTTTCTTGGGTGCCAGGGACACCTGGCCAGGGGGAGGAAACAGACAATGCAAGATTAACAAACTCCTTATCCTAAATCCAAGCATCCTTCTGACCTATACTGCCCTCCAAAGCTATACTTGTGACACTGAGACACCAGTAACTTATATCCCTCCAGGCCTCTGAACAAAGCAGGGCAACTGTACAGCTTGGGGGAGGTTGAAAGGGGTGATGGATGAGCCACAAATGCCCTTCCAGCCTAACATGCAAGAATCTTAGTGTCCTGGAAAGAGCCCAGGGGAGACTTATCTCAAAGAAATTGGGCAGAGCTGCCAACCAGGAGGAGCCAAGGAAGGAGACAGCTTTCGGGCAGCACAGCCTTCCTGTGCCAGCCTTGTGCCCACCTTGTCAGCCTTTCCTGTCCGTTTTGATCTCTTTCTCTTACCACATTCTCCAGCTTCTAAGTCACACACATATTTCCCACCAGAAGCCCTTCTCTCTGTACCAAGTCTCCCAAGAGAACCAAACACACATAAAGCCATACCCCCCAACCATCTCCCTACCCCTATCTCCAGGGAGGCTGTGTAGGAACCAGACAGAAGGCAGGTGTGCAAGACCCCCAGGCAGATAAACTCAGAATCTGCAGCCCCTGACCCTCCAAAGGACAAAGGGCAGTCCACACAGCCCATAGTGTATCCTCTGTGCTGTCTTAACTTCCAGAGCTGTCTGGGGACCCTTTCATCTGCTAGGGAGCACAGTGTGCTTTCCCATAGTATGGCCAGTGAGAACAGCACCAGCCAGCAGAAGGGGGCTCTGGTCTCTGTCTGAACTTGGGGACCAAAAATGAAAGGGAGCTCTGTTGGAACATCTGCCCCTCCCAAACAAACAAACATGAAAGGATGGGAAGTTCTAGAAATAGGAGATTCTTTTCAGTACTGAAAAGCCACAAGAGGCAGCAGAAATCAGGCATGATAGACTGAACAGTTCAAACCCCTGAAGAAAGTATGTCATTTCCAAGGAAAGTCAGGCTTCCGAGAGTTCAGCAGGAAGACACCCCCTTCCCATAACTACTCTTCATTCTCCTATGTGTCTTTAAGAATTCTAAGCATAATCGAGTGTCACTAAACTCCAGGCACATGTGCATGTTGTTCAAACACTGCTTGTGATTCCTGGGACCACACCCAGCAGCACATCCTGCCCAGGGCAGGCATGAGAATGCCCATTTTACAGATGAGGAAACAGAATAATGATTTTGTGATAAGTGGAGGAGTCACATTTCAACTTAGGTCTATATTAAAGTTTTTTGGGCTTTTCAAGAACAGAGATTTGTCTTTCTCTAGCTCCTGCACCAATTGCTAGGCCAGGCAAATAGAAGCTAAAACAGTACAGGTGTGGTGAGTTGGCCTCAGCTTCCTGAGTTCAAGCTGGAGCACTAACCCTGAATGCATGGAACCAACGCCCCCATTGGTTTCTGCCACAAGCACCATGGTATTATTCTTCTTCCTCTTCCTGCTCCTCTGACAGCTACTTCTGTTCGATCCCTCATCCTACTTCCTCCATAATCTCTCCAACATAAGATGCTTTCTCTTTGCTGTGTTCCAGCTCTTCCATACTCACTGCTTGTTTAGAATGTGCGTCAGGGAATATGACTGAAAATGGCCACCTGGCATTTCTATAGTATCTTGATGGCAACATTTCTAAAACTCATCTCAGCACCTTCTCAATTCAACCTCTCAAGATCCGCTCCTCCTTGTGACACTTTGGTTCTGATGGCTTTACTGTCTCTCTCCCAATATCTAATATCCAAGACTACAAAACAGTGTCATTATTGCAAATGGCAGCGATGGTTGGAAGAATCAAGAACACTTGATAACTGAGCTAAGGAGACTCAGAGGGAAAAATAATGACACTGTTTTGTGGGCTGTTCAACACAGATGAGCTTTACATTCCTCATGGATTAAGTGTACTCTCTTTGTAGGGTTGCTGAGTAAGACAGAAATCATATGTGTGCAATATCTATCACTTTGGGGCTGCCCCAGATTAGTAACTAATATTATCATCATCATTATTATCACCAGCTTGTTTCCCTGACATCAGTCTCTGCCCATCCCCATCCATCCTACACACACTCCAGTTAACCAGATAAATGTCCTCCCTGCATGCCTCCATCTATTGGACAATTCCAATCCTGCCTCTCAAACCACTCTGGATCCCAGTAGAGCAGACATATATATAAAGGTTTTAACATTTCTTAGCAGTACTCCCATGAGTACTGTTAGGTACATTCACAATGTTGCATTCACCTTCTACAATGGGTGAACACAACACCTTGCACATAAAAGCAGTTGATAAATATTTGCTGATGGAAGAAAACAGTCCTCAGTGAGAATGTAGAGTCCACATTGCATAGCATGGAGGATACAGACCCAGCCCCAGTCCTGGCCTGGGTTCCTGTGTGCCAGGCTCTGTTCAATTCTTCTTCCTGTGCCTCTGGCAACCACAAGCTTTCCCCAAAGGATTACAGTTGTAGCAGCCACAGGGATACCTATGTGTGGTTCTCATGACTCAACAGCAAAGCCACTGAAGGGGGTCATGATCAGAGTGCAAGTGTGAGCCCCTGAAGTAGAGGCCACTGAGGACCAGGAACTGCTGGTGTCCAGAAGGCAGAGGTGTGCAATATTGTGAAGCACTTACAATATTGTGATCCTACAGTCCAAGGCTGCACAAAGGAGGTGCAGCCTTGGACTGTAGGATCACAATGGGTTTGTGGGGGCCTTTCTAAATAAGGCCTCTATTCAGGGTTAAGTCTTGTTTTCAGTGAAAAAATGAGTGACAATTAGAAACAAGGCCCAGCAGGGCAATAGGCCACCAGGATGCAATTATAGGGAAACTACCTTTGTACTCCCATAGGCTCCAGAAGGCTAAATTATCCCCTGGACCTGGGTGGGCTGTGTTCTCAGTGGCAGGTTGTAGATACTGCTGGTGGCCAGCTAGGGCTAAGTCAGTGGTCAGAAAAGCAGCCTGAGCTTGTGGAAGAGATGTGGGCATCACTTTTTATCCTCTATTAGAGGGACAAAACAGGACACAGACTTCATATGCCCTTCATATTTCCTTCATGTGCACTTGCAGAGTACTTCAGTGCTCTTAACAAGCCTGACAGTCATTCCTTTAGGTAACTGTGATTGGTGAAAGATCCAGGGGTAGAAGGATCTAGAAATCCTAGCAGCTATGGATCATAAAATTGTTCCAATTACACCTAGATGTTTATTTTACTACTAGCAGGCTGGCCAGAGGGAGGGGCCATAGGCATCAGCCAGCTGGTCCAGCCCCCAATTGGGGTGAGGGAGCCATCAGGGGTGGAGCTGACCAGGGATGGGGGGAAAGGGGGGAGGGGCCATAGGAGGTTTGCCTTCTGAATGGGGGATGGACAGTGCATGTTCCAGTCATTCTGGTCATTCCAGCATTCTGGTCGCTAGGCTTTTATATTTGTAGATATCATAGCTCCATGCTACATGTGTTAATATGGTTAATCTCTTGTTTAAGTGCATGTTATTATTATTCACATAGTCCTGTATGAGGCATGCCAGGATCTGCTACCCCAATCACCAAACTATGCCAGTTGGTGACAGGCTGGTGTAAAGCCCAGGTGGCCCTATCTGACTGAGGACACCCAGTCCACCTCAGGAGACATGGAGCAACAAGGCCATGTGAGGGTTGCGCTAATACTTGGATTTTCAACAGTGGCCCAAATCCTGATCAAAAGCAGGAAAGGTGGTCTGTCCCCACGGAGTCCCGCCCATCCTGCTAGAAGTCATTTGTACTCCTGTGCAATCATCCATTTGCAGCCAGGTTTGGCTGGGGAGGTCCCACTGCTCACTTCTCTCCTAATCTCCCTGGTGTACAGCCAAGTCTCCATTTTATTTAAACTTTAAAAACATAGAAATGTATGAAGAAAAATGATTCCCATAAAGATTGGAAATCAATCAAACATGTGATTATTGCTTGGGGCACCTGAGCAGAACAGCTCCTGGATGGTGGGATGGCATGTCTTGGCCTTACAAATACCGTCCTGCAGGGATGGCTGGAATAGACAAGAGTAGGAAACCAAAATCATCGACAATAATTTGAAGAATCACCCCACACAAGGAAACAATGCTAGGAACTGTTGGAGACTGAACTAAGCTTGTGACATAGTCTCTACACTCAAGGGTTTATAACACATCCACAGAACAACATTGCCATACTTGAAAAGGGGATCAAAAAACATTATACAAAAAAAGGCTTTTGGAATCCAGAAGGTTTGGAGAGGTCAAGAAGATTGAGCTTGAGAAGTGACACTGCCCTTGGGGACTGGATGTCACCCCAAGGAATTGAGCAAAAATGTAGAGGAGGGAAAATGGCGTGACCTGGAGACCCAAGATTAAACTATTTGTTCTAACTCTTACACAGAATGATAACAAATGCTAGGGCAGATCTAGAATAGCCTTGTGTGTCAACCCAAGGAGTTTTGTCTTTATTCTTGGTGCTCTGGGAAGCTGCTGAAGGCTGGGGCAAAGGGGGTGGCAACCAAGTAGAGTGATTATGAGTGAGGGCTCAGAAGCCCATAGTAAGCTAGAAATTCTGCCACCTCTCCACTTGTCAGTGGCTAGGAGCTTTGGCCAGGTTCCTAACCACCTCCATATGTCTTTTCATGGGAAAAAGAGGGATACTAATAGTATCTATGAATCATAAGGTAGTGTCAGGTTGGAATGGGATAAGAGCATACCACGTGTCTGGCACACGGCAAGCGCTAGAGATGTCAGCAGCCAGCAGCCAGAGTGTGAGCACATCAGAAGCAAGACTGAGTGCACCATAATCAGGAGGTTAATAGGGCCCGAGAGTGGGTGGTCCTGGAAGATTATCACAATAACCCAGCAGCAAGGTACCAGCAAAGGCAAGAATGGCCATAGTGACAGGCATGAAATACAGGTATCAAGGCATTCACCTTCCTGAGACCCCACCCCTGGGAAATCAGAAGAGCATGGGCTTGATGAAAAGTAGGGGAGTATGGAGACAGGGTCAACTGAGTAGACGCAAAAGGGAGCTCTGTTTATAGATGCTGTCAGAGACCTAGACTCAGACCATCTGTTAGGCCAGTGCTGCAGATCTGGGGAAGGAATCCAAAGGAAGGAAGGTGTGCAGAGCAATGCTAAGGACAAGGATGGCACCACTGGAGAAATGCTCCCTTCTAAGGAGCAAGTGACAGCAAAGAAGGTAGTGAAGGAAACAGCAAAGAAGAAGAGAGGAAGCAAGAGCAACAGGCCACCAGGAAAGGAGATGGTGGCCAATGCTTCACAGAGAGCAGACAGAAAGTGAAGTGTCAGTTTGAAAGGCATGGTGCCATCAAGAAGGGCAAATTGAGTGGAGCAGGTGGGCAGCTGTGAAGAAGGGAGTCTTGGCAAAGGCACAGCACTGATGCGTCTGGCCAGTGGCGCCCAGCCTGACAGCATCTGGGAATCATTGGTGATGCTCACAAAGCTCCCTACACGAGGACCCACCTCCAGACACACGATGCAAATGCTCTGGGAGGGGGCCCAACAGCAATAGTTTTACTGTTCGTTTGTTTTATAAACTTCCTAGGTGATTCCAACATGCAGCCAAAAGTTCAAGGCCACTCTCAAGGGTTTCCCTCTAAGGAACATATAGGGCTCAAGTTCTGCAGACTTTTTAAATTATTGATTTGGGAAGTGCCAGTCAGACTGTCTAGCTCAGCACACAAAACAATTCAGCTTGTGAGCCAACCCAGCCAGACTGGGACTGATGGCACAGAGAGACGAGAGGAGCAGTGGGCCACATCCAGACTCAGTTCAAAAGCCCACAAGGATCCTCCCAGGGTGGGAGGAAAGGGAATGGCTGGTTATGTAGCTTCTCTAATTCTAGCACAGACTCCACAAAGTAAACACAATTTGAGTGTCAATCAGAGACCATGAACCCAAGTACAGCAGCCTCTGGCCTAGATGACATGTGGGACAGCCAGGGCAGCGGTTCCAGTTCCCAGGGTGCGCTCCCCGGACCAGCATAGTCAGCAGCACCCAAAATACAAATCTCAGGCCCCACCAGGACCTGAATCAGAATCTCTGTGGGTGGGGTCAGGCATCTGTGTTTAACATGCCCTCCCAGAGATGCATCCTTCAATCTCTCTCTCTCTCTCTCTCTCTCTCTCTCTCTCACACACACACACACACACACACACACATACTATTTTCTGTCTTTGATTAATTTCCTCACCAGCATCCCTGGAAAATAATCAAACTACTCACAGAGACCTGTGTCTCCTAGCACAGCGTTTTTCAACCGCTGTTCCACGGCACACTAGTGTGCTGCGAGATGTTGCCTGGTGTGCCGTAGGTGCAGACAAGACAAGAATTTTATAATTTTTCACTATTTTGTTTACTTAATATTTCATAAAAAAGTAATTATAAAATACTTTCTTTGTGTTTATTTGATTCCTATTCAAGAGAATTACTTTATATATAGTCAATATAGGCACAGAGTTAAATTTTTTAACATTTTCTAATGGTGGTGTGCCTCGTGATTTTTTTCATGAAACAAGTGTGCCTTTGCCCAAAAAAGGTTGAAAAACACTGTCCTAACAACACATTCAACATATAGCCGTCACCTTGAGCAGCTCTCAACCTTCCCAAAAACTCATTTGCTTCATCTGTGAAACAGATAATCTCATAGCAATGACTGTTCTTGTGACATGGAAATGAGCATTTAGCTTAAGGTGTAGCTATGTCTTGGGCACTGAGAAAATGATCTTACCTGAAGGGGGAAATAATGAGGAAAAGAGAAGCAGACATAAGACAAAATGGATAGTTTGGCAGCTCATGTGGAGCCTTAGTTCAGACTACAGTCAAGCAAAGTTACCAATGAGATGATCACCCACCAGAACAGATAAACGCCCCATAATGAGTCATCCTCTGACAGCCCATCCTCACGTGCAGCCTGCTCCTGTAAATGTGTGCTTTTGGTTATTTCCTGTCAAAAATCACTGCTAAAATAATTTTTTAAAATATATTTTATTGATTTTACACAGAGAGGAATTGAGAGGAACAGAGAGTTAGAAACGTCGATGAGAGAGAAACATCGACCAGCTGCCTCTTGCACACCCCCCACTGGGGATGTGCCCGCAACCAAGGTACATGCCCTTGACCAGAATCTAACCCGGGACCTTTCAGTCCGCAAGCCAACGCTCTATCCACTGAGCCAAACCGGTCCCTGCAGTGCTAAAATAATTTTAACTGATATTAAAACAGCAAGGTCATGTCCACTTTTGGCTTGCTGAGAGTGAACATGACAGAGGAAACTAAAGACACCAGAACATCCACTGGCCTCACCTGACACATGTGGAAATTTAAATTGACCTAGTTCACGGTGTGGCCATGGGAGAGAGGTAGAAAGAGTGGCATGATGGTGTAGAGCACAATCCAGAGGCAGCCACTGCAGTTCAAATCCTGTGTCTGCAACTCGTTGTGAGTGACCAGTCCTAGACCAGACCTGTTCATCTTCAATTTTTCATGCCAGAACCTAGGGCTTCTGCCAGCGTCCAGGGTGAAGCTCTAGTTCTTTTCCTGCCTCCACCTCTCCAGTTGTTCTCCCCTCTCCTCAGAAGAAACCTCCATCTGTGTGACCCCTTGAGACCTTGAACACATTTCCTCACGATGCTCCCCCACATTCATCAAGGCACCTTTCATAAGTCCTCATCGTTTGAGACTTAGGCCCCATAGTCTTCCTGTCAACCTCAGCCCAGACTCCTTCTCTTCCTCCTCTGACATCTGTCCCCAGGCTCAAGCTTTCCATTCATGCTTCCTGCCCTTCTAACTTATGAGAACTTAATAGGCACAAGCAGGATGGTTCATCATTAACACTCCTGAGAGTGAATGGAGGTGCTATTAATAATTACATCAGGATAACGGGCATAATAAACAAGGATGTTCCCAGATGAAGCCAGATGTCTGGTGACCATAAAATTAAGCTCCTCAACTGATAGCTGCACCTCATGCACTATAGCCACTCTTGCCTTTGTCTCCTTAAATCCTTCTCAACACCTGGGCCTTATAAACAGGAGTTGACAAAGTGAAATGCTGGAAACTAAACTAGTTTTCGATGGAGATTTAGGAAAATTAATCTGGCCATGCTGTGTCTAGGAGATGGGAGACGAAGGCTAGAATAATAACAGCTCACAGTTATGCATAGAAATGAGTAAGTGACTTGCAGCTTTTATTTCATTCTCTATAGAAATGCAAATGCAGCCCAATGGCTGATGTAAGGTTGAAACAAGGCTTGCATGAGAAATTCAGTTTGCATAGTTTAATACATTTTAATATCTACTCATGACCAGCTAAGCATCTGTCTCTAATTTCACAGCCACAGTCCTTTCAAACTCACTGCCTCTGGATGTAAGTTTCTCAGAAAGAATGAG
Source organism: Pipistrellus hanaki (assembly GCF_964339955.1). Classification (NCBI taxonomy): domain Eukaryota; kingdom Metazoa; phylum Chordata; class Mammalia; order Chiroptera; family Vespertilionidae; genus Pipistrellus; species Pipistrellus hanaki. The sequence goes on from NC_140503.1 coordinate 105,508,351, forward strand.
CCTGTGTCCAATGCCCGGAAAGCAACAGCATTTGGCCACTGAGTTCCTCTCATTCCCCATCAAGCAGCCTTTTCTGTTTTGTTTCTAGCTCCAGGGAAGGGACAATGGACAAGTCAATCAGTGCAGATTACCCTGCACTGGAAGGAGCAGCACCTGACAGCCAAGCCCTTCCAAAGTGGGCAGGGCAACATGCAGGGTGCAGGGTGCAGGGGATCGGGCGCATGGAGAATGCAATTCTCATCAACCCTGAAGTGGCTTCATTGTTTTGCTGTTTTCCAGAAAGTCTTTAGGGTGGAGGGAGGGAAGGCAGGGCTTTGTCTATTAGCAGATATTTCAATGTGATCACACGCCACCCCCAATCAATGTCATGGATCAGCCCTTGCACAGGAGCCGGCATCAGATAAGGCATAATCAGGGCTCCGGCTTGGGTCCTGCTGCATGCTCGCCTTGCCTTCGCAGATGAAAAGGCTGCTATCCACAGGCCTGGCCCATGAATGGAGAAAATCCACCTCTGGTTTGCTCCCATTGTATCCCCCGCTGCAAACTAAAACTGCATGGACCAGAGGCCAAGAAGGTTTTCCTAGTAATCTGCCAGTTACTACATATAAGGGCTTATATGTAGTAACTAGTTCAATGTGATTAGTTATGGATGTGGGATCCTAAAATGTGGGATTATTTCTTTTTTCCTTACCTTTCACTGATCAATGCAGATGCTTTCATTTGAATTATTATATAATTAATCACGTGAAACGTCTTGCACTAACCATGTACAGATTACAATGCTTAAGGCTTTGCGGTAGGTTCTGGGAATACAGACTTGGGCATCCTAGGGACAAAATGTCACTGAGGCTAAGTGAGTTGCCTAAGGTGACCAGAAATGCATCCAGCTTGGAAGACTGAGAACCTGCCAGCCCTCGGACTTTCCCACAGAGCCCCAGTTCTTACCTGCCCCAAGCCTATGCTTGGAGTCACTTGAATTACCACTTCAAGTTGAGTAGTTCACTAATCACTTAAGAGCATTACATAATTAAGGGCCCATCACTTGAGAATGGAAGAGAGTTACAGTGGAGTGCCGAGAAACACAGACTGCTCTTCAATAAAAAAAAAAGGGGTCACATGCCCTGGCCAGTGTTGGAAAGTGGTTAGAGCACCAGCTTTCACACCAAAGAGTCGAGTTGTGGGTTCAATTTCAGGTCAAGAGCACATACCTGGATTGCAGTTTCCACCCCAGCCTGGTTAGGACATGTCCAGGAGGCAACTAATCCATATGTATCTCTCACCTCTCTCTCTCTCTCTCTCTCTCTCTCTCTGTCTCTCTCTCTCACTCTTTCTCGCTCTCTCTCGCTCTCTCTCACTCACTTTCTTCCCCTCTTTCTCCCTCCCTTCCTCTCTCTCTAAAAATAAGTGGAAAAAATATCCTTGGGTGATGACTATCAAAACAAAACACTGTAGCATGGTTGAATCCCTTGATCATGGGCAGCCTGAGCTTCAATGCCCCCTTGATACACAGAGGTCATCTCATCCACTTGCCTTTGCACTTGCTAATCTTCCAATCTTGACTTGTAAGACTCAGTTTAGGGAAATGTTCTTTGAATCTCAGCTTCCTCATCTGTAAAATGGAGATAATCACAACTTCCACCTCACACAGTTGTTATGAGACTAAAAATAATGTGTGAAAGGAACAGTGCCAAGAATGTAGAAAGCATTCGATAAATTTTAGTTGTCACTATCAGCAACATCACTCTCCTCTGTTATCCCAAACACATTGTCGAATGATCACAGCCTATCTCCAACTGCAGTGCAACCATTTATCCTCAGTTGGCTCGGAGCTCCTCCAGGAAGGGCCCACGTCCCCCCACATCCCCAGTGCCTATGTGGTGCCTGCACACAGCAAATGCTTGTTAAACCTCCAGCATTGTTTGAAATGATGATTAATTCCAGTCTGAACCCTAAGCCCTCCTCCTGTGGGCCTGTGCATCCATGAGTTGTGCCTTCCCTATAAAAGGCAGACGAGGGAACTAAAGGAGGAGGACTAGATGTTCTCAAGGCTACTCAAAAATTTTCTCAAAGATTTTACATAATTCATTTGTACTTAGACATTTTACAACCTTGATTTTCTACCAATGCATTCTATGGAGACTGATGTTTTGTCTAAAAACTATAAGAACAATGACCTGAAAGCCAAGGGTTTTCATACAAAGTGGAAAATTGATCTCCCTGTGCCGAAAACCATCCTCTTTTCTTCTCCATGTTCACACTGACTGAGCTTGTGGTCCACACATGTGACCTCAGTGAGCGGAAATTGAGGTAGGCCAAAGGAAATCAGGTAACATGAAGTTAAGGTCCAAATCATTACCTGTTAGTATAAAGGATTACTGTAACAGAGGGGAAAATACACCATAGCTTCCAAATGGCCAACATATTTTGAAAAGTATTCAATACAAGAAAGATCTAGTAAAGGCCCTTTAAGTTAGGAAGAACTTTTGTTCCACACTTCATTCTTTATATTTGGCTTATACGGAGTTCTGTGTCTGAGACAAAACTGAAGATATAATAAGAGTGACCACTTTTTGCTTATAGGATGAATAATTTTAAAGAGGTTGGTCATAGGAAAATTTAGATGTTAGGACAGCTGGTGGCAGCAAGGTACATTCTTTGGCCTAAGGGCTTAGCTCCAAAGTTTCAATCCAATTGACAAGATTGGTTTACAGCACAGTGAGTCTTGTCAGTGGCAGAAGCTCAGTCAGTGTGAACATGGGGAAGAAAAGAGGATGGCTTTCAGCATAGGGTGAGCAAAATAATAGGGGTGGGGTCAGGGTGGGTCTCATCGGTGACATTATTACCACGAAAACAAAACAAAACCCATAATGGTTCAGGTGGGCCTGAAGCTCCTGAGTCTGTGACCAGGAGAGATCTAGGAGTCTAAACCTGATTAGGGGACATTCCAAGGACTGGGCTGCTGCTTTCTAAAACCAGAGATCGGTGGTGCCAGTGTGCCGGTACAAGCATCACTGGGGTTAAGGACCTGGGGATCAGCTGCCCGGGTGTGAATCCATGCTTCTGCCACTTGATAACTGCACTTACTGTCTCTAAGCTTAAGTTTCCTCATCTATGAAACAGGAATAAAAATAACTGCCTTCAAGGGAAAATGTGAACAAGTGCTTAGAGCCTGATACATGGGAAGATTCTCTCCCTGTTAACCATGATACTCACTCAGCAAGGGAAGAGGGAAACACACGATCCAGAGCCCGGCCATACACTCTCCCACTGTGTGATCCTTTGACCCCTGCTTGCTCTCCATAGAAAAAAGCAGTGAATACCTTAAACCAGTGATTCCCAAAGTGGTCTATATCGACCCCCAGGGGTCTATGACAACCTGCAAGGGGTCTACGTCAGCGAAAAAAAAATTGGGGGTCCATGAAATGAAAATGGGGGTCCACGATAGTGGATCTCAACATACACTGATAGTACCTATTTACTTACATCATATTATCTTATAATATAAAAACATATAAATTATTTATAAAAGTACCTATGAAGTAAAAAATTTATTATATATGTTTATAAAATTGTGTAAGTTGTAGGATAAAAACCTGCACATAATGATATACCAGTATCATCTTGTTACAAGCATACGCGCAGTAAACATTCTTGCCAATTTTTGTCTCAAAGCTTCGCGAACTTGCACCAACTTGTTCAATTCGTCACTCTATAAATATGAATGTGAGAAAAATACGTTCATTCGTTTCCTGAATCTTGAATAGAAAAGTGCTGAGAAAATATTTAAAAAAATATAAACTGGTAGTTTATCATACAAATTATAGTGAATCAGTGTTATTTTGTTTGAGAATGCCGGAGAAAAGTAGGTACATTATTTTTTATTAAATTTTAACACTAAACTTCACTACAGTTAGAAATTTACAAAAAAATCAATATCAGGTAAGTAGGGGGTCTACCCAAAACCAAAAAACATGGCAAGGGGTCTACGGCACAAACAAGTTTGGGAACCTCTGCTTTAAACTATAAGGGTCAGTCCTGAACAGAAGTTCTAGGAAGACTATACCCCTCCTTCCTATTTCTAGAGAAACCCATGGGATTAAAAAAAGAGGAATATTTCTAAGAGAAACCCTCCTCCCTCACGTGCATACACACACACACACACACACACACACACACACACACACACAGAAGGCCTCTAAAGTAACAGCAGAAATGTCCCTGTTTCCAAATATGTGGTTAAGATAAGGTGACCAGATCGTCCTCCTTTTGGAGGGACAGTCCCGATTTTCAACAATTTTTCCCGCGTCCCGCAGCATTTTAAAAAAAGTCCCGATTTTTGGAAAGATTGAAAATCTTTCCAAAAATCGGGACTTTTTAAAAACACCACGGGATGCGGGAAAAAATGTTGAATATTGGAACTGTCCCGCCAAAAGCAGGACGATCTGGTCACCTTAGAAGAGGCACATGTAACAAATATAATGTATCTTCATAAATAAGATTAGAGAGCCGTGGCCGGTTTCTCAGTTGTTAGAACGTCAGCCCACAGACCACAGGGTCATGTGTTCCATTTCCAGAGGGTGTACCTCGGTTGCAGGTTTGTCCCCACCCAGAATCACGTCATATGTGAGAGGCAACCAATCTATGTATCTCTTGCACATCAATGTTTCTCTCTCTCTCCCCCTCTCCCTCCCTACACTCTCTCTAGAAATTAATGGAAAAAAATATTCTCGGGTGAGGATTAAACAAACAAACAAACAGCTCAGTGAGAAGACAGTAACATGTAGCCAGGGCTTAGCAGGTAGCCACAGAGCTGCCTCAGCAGGAGGATTTACCATTTCAATAGATGGGCCACTTTGCCCCCAGGAGACTTTGGCAATGTCTGGAGATGTTTTTGGTTGTAACAACTAGAGGAGCATCTTACTGGCAACTAGTGGGTAGAGACCAGGAATGCTGCTAAACTTCTAACATTTCGTGGGACAGTCCAACAACAAAGAATTTTCTGGTCCAAAATACCAGCAATGCCAAGTCTGAGAAACTCTGCTCTAAGGAAATCAAGGCCTGGGCAGAGATTGTGCCAATGAGGTCAGGATGGAAGCATTTCTAGGAGAAACATGTTTTGGCACACAGAATGTAAGCACAAGGTTGGCATTTGCCATCACAATAATTGCAAACAATGACAACACTCACGTAGTATTTACTATGGGTCAGCCAAGACCTTAAAGTCTTTATCTATAATTCATGCCATCCTTCAAACAACCTACGTCACAAGTGCTATTATTATCCCCATTTTACAGATGATAAAACTGGGGCACAGCCTTGGCCAATTTCCAGAATTAGTAAGCAGCAGAATGAGAATATGAACAAGGCAGTCAGGCTTCAGAGTCCAAATTCATATACCAGGCACTTGATAAGTGTTTGATGAATTAGTGGGGGAAAAACGAACTTGTCCATAAGTAAAAACATGCATCAAATATAGTACAAAAAGCAATACAAAGAGAATAAAATTAGAATCTAAAGGACTTTGATATATTCTCTATTTCTCAAAACTGACCAAGGAGTGAGCATCCTATGGTGGGGAAGAAGCAGCTGTCCTGCCAAATCCCCCCTTCACTGAGAATCAGGTGGCATCATCATTTGGAGGAGACAATGGGCCACTAATATACACGTAAGGATAGCAGCCTCAAACTGTGCTGCAATTCATTTTCTTTTCCAAAGAGCAAGGTTTGTGGTGTAAGTGACAAGTTATTCTGTCTGTCAAAAGTATGTTTTAACCTTAATCTGGCTTTTGGAAACATAACATAGTGGGGAATTTAGAAGTTATTTAAGAAGTACCTTTCTATAGTTGGAGTTTTGTGTGTATAAGTGTGGGAGGGAATGGAAAGTTCAATAAAAAATTAAAGTACAAAAATACTAATTTTTCTTATAACCTGTTATAGTCCCAAAGTCATTTTAGTAGAGTCAATACACACACACACACACACACACACACAATTTATTCTGTATGACTTGTCATGTTTGCAGTAAGATCACATTTGAGACACAAGGTAAAATTCGTTCAGGCACAAATAAAACTACAAACTTCCAAAGGAAGGAAATTATGAAGTTGGATTGTGCATGTTTCTGTGAAGCAGGAAAACAAACACTTAAAAAGAAATATTCACAATATAGAAAAACAAATGTTATGTCCCTGAACTTAGTAGCAATAAAATACCAAAAAGATTTCTTCAAAGATATCAGTAAAGAAGGTGTCATAGGGAAGGAATACTCAAAACTCAATTATTATCATTTTTTGGAGGTTTTAAAAAATATTTTTATTGATGTTTAGAGAGAGAAAGGAGAGTGAGATTGAAAAACATCAATATGAGAGCTCCTGCACGCCCCTACCTGAAATCAAACCTGAGACCCAGGCATTGTGTTCTGATCAATAATGGAACAGGCAACCTTTTGGTGCATGGGACTATACCCAACCAACTGAGCCACACCGGCCAGGCTGTTAAAATTTTGCCATTAAAACTGTGGGTGGTTGCCTCAGTTTCCCATCTTACATTATGTCTGCTTTTTCTGATTGTACCTCAATATCCTCATAAACTTCTAAAAATAGAATAGGTGAGGCAAGTTTTTCTAAGTCTTTCATGTTTATCTTCTTAGTTTGGAGCTTTCCTACAGGATAACAACTCCTTTCATAATCTAGAGATGGAAGGATTGGAAGCAGATAAGGGTTAACAACAACAACAAAAAGTTAAAACCAGAGTCACCATTATGGGAAGGGGGGCGGTTTTGACTTCCCTCTAGTTTTCCTGGCAGTAGGCATGGGTGTTGGTTGTCACCAAAGTGGATAGGACCAAGACTCCTTCTCCACAGGAGAAACCTGGTAGATAGCACAAGGCTGGGAGGACAAAAACTAATTCAAGTTAAGTCGACCAAGGCTAAAGAAGGCAGAGTTCCCCAAGGACTGGGCAGGCAGATCCTGTCCACAGTTGAAGTCAGTAAGCACCGGCCAGCAACAAAACTGGGTTCCAGGCAAAGCTGTTGATTCCATGTCCCACTTCATGCCACCTGCAGATGAGTAACAAGCACACTTGGAAAAAAATTAGGGATAGGAAGGGAAACCCTGACCCTAATCCAGCAAGAGGCTGAGGCTAGGACTGCCCCAGTATGCCCAAACTAAAAGCCTAAAGATGTCCTTTTTCTGCTATGTTATAACAGGCTTTCCAAACACAAAGTCCGAAGTTTGCTGCTCTGTTTGTAACAGAAGCAGATTTGATTTTTCTGCCACTGAATTTGAATCCAAGAGATCTGGCACACCATGAATTAGTCAACATTGACATTGTTCCCAGTCCTCAATAAAGTCTCATTTACTCTAATTTCTTCATTTCTCATAAGTAAAAATACTCTTCATTTTTCAGAAGCAATCTGTTATATTCATGCCAATAGAAGCAGAAGGCCTGACAAATACCAGCTGGAAAAAGGCAGAGTACCTGCTTTGCCATTGGCTTACAGTTCTGAAAAGGTTCTGTGGTGAGACCCTGGCTCACAGAGTGCACTTCCTGCTGTCCTTTGAAGAGCATCTTTGTCTTCTGGTAACTGTCAAAGGATAACCCAACACCGCTCCAAAGACTTCTATTGCCAATTCAGTGCTAGCATCTGATGCACTGCACAGTCTTACTGTACTCCCCCTCCTGCTGTTTATTGAGATACTAGAGGCCCATGCATGAAAATTCGTGCACTGGAAGAGGGGGGTCCCTCAGCCCAGCCTGCCCCCTCTGACAGTCCAGGAGCCCTCAGGGGATGTTCTACTGATGGCTTAGGCCCACACCACAGAGACTGGGCCTAAGCCACAGTCTGGCCTCCCTCTGTAGGAGGTGACTGGGCAGTCAGGGGAAGCCACTGCCCCCATCACCCTGCTGCTGCTGCCACTGCCAGCCATCGGCCCTCCTCAGCCCTCGCAGCTGCCATGGCTTTGTCCAGAAGGACATCTGGAAAATGTCTGGTCCATCCAGTCTAATTAGCATATTACCCTTTTATTAGTATAGACTAGAGGCTTGGTGCACAACATTCGTGCATGGGGGAGGGTGAGGTGCCCCTCAGGCCAGCCTGCACCCTCTCCAATCTGGGACCCCTCCAGGGATGTTCAACTGCCTGTTTAGGCCCAATCACAAACCTAAATGGACAGTCAGACATTCCTCTCAATCCAGGACTGCTGGCTCCCAACTATTCGCCTCCTGCCTGACTGCCAGATTGCCCCTAACTGCTTCTGCCTACCAGCCTGATCACCTCCTAACCACTCCCCTGCCAGCCTGATCGATGCCTAACTGCTCCCCTGCTGCCCTTATTGCCCCTAACTGACCTCTCCTGCTGGCCTGGTCATGCCTAACTTTCCTCCCTTACCAGCCTGGTCTCCCCTAACTGCCCTCCCTGCTGGACTGGTTTCCCTTAACTGTCCTCCCCTACCAGCCTGGACACCCTCAACTGCTTTCCCCTGCTGGCCCAGTCCCCCCTAACGGCCCTCCCCTGCCATCCTTGTTGCTCCCAACTGCCCTCCCCTTCAGGCCTGGTTCCCCCATAATGCCCTCTCCTGCAGACCTGATACCCCCAACTGCCCTCCCCCGCAAACCTGGTTCCCACCAACTGCCCTCTCCTACAGGCCTTGTCTCCCCCAACTGCCCTCCCCTGTTGGCCTGGTCCCCACCAACTGTCCTCCCCTGCTGGCCTGGGTTCCCCCCATTGCCTTACCATGCAGGCCTATTCCCCCCACAACTACCCTCCCCCGTAGGCTTAGTCGCCCCTAACCACCTCCCCCTGCTGGCCTGATCATCCACAACTGCCCTCCCCTGCCGGCCATCTTGTAGTGGCCATCTTGTGTCCACATGGGGGCAGCCATCTTGTGTGTTGGAGTGATGGTCAATTTGCATACTACCTCTTAGGATAACATTTGGGTCTAGTAATAATTAATGTCTTTTTTAACATTCGTTTAAAATCTTGCTTGGCGTTGACTTGTATTGACATAACCTTCAAACACGTGGTATCTACAGAACGTGTGAAGTGCAAGTAACAAGTTTTGCTTGAAAAAGTTTGTGTTTGGTTTGGTTTTTGTTGCAAAACTAGGGTTAAGAAGATGGCGGATGAAGAGCATATTCGGCACTGCATGCTTTACGAGTTCCAATTAAGAAGAAAAGCAAGTGAGGCTGCAAAAAACATCTGTAGTGCTCTTGGTCAAGATGCAGTTAGCGCCAGAAAATGCCAGCGTTGGTTTGAGAAATTTCGCGAGGGAAATTTTTCATTAGATGACAAGAGTGGTCGAGGCCGTGTGTCCAATTTTGATCAAGAAGCTCTTCAAGCTCTTTTGGTGCAAAATCCTCAAATTACCCAACAAGAGCTTGCGACAACTTTAAATTGTTCACAAAAAACAATTTCCAATCAATTGCGTGCACTTGGCAAAGTCCAAAAGTTTGGAAAATGGGTTCCTCATGAGTTGACCGACAACAACCGTAATCAGAGTCACAATTTGCAGTTCGCTCCTCTCTTGTCAAAACCGTTTGCCGTTTTTAGAGCAAATTGTTACCGGAGATGAAAAATGGGTGCTGTATGTTAATTTGAAAAGGCAGCCTCAATGGTTGGACAAAAATGAGGCTCCGCAGCCCACGCCAAAACCTGACTTGCATGCGAAAAAAGTGATGTTGTGTGTTTGGTGGAATTTTAAAGGAATTCTTCATTATGAACTTTTACCATCTAACCAAACCATTACAAGTGCAGTGTATAGTGCCCAATTGGAAAGGTTAGCCCAAGCTTTAAGAGAAAAAGAACCCGCGCTGATTAATCGGAAGGGCGTAATTCTTCACCACAATAACGCACGACCGCATACTGCAAGAATCACTGCTGAAAAACTGCGCCAGTTGGAATGGGAAGTTCTCCCTCAACCTGCATATTCTCCTGATATTGCCCCTTCCGATTACCATTTGTTTCGTTCTTTGCAAAACTTTCTTCTTGGAAAAAAAATTTAATGAAGAATGCCTCAAAAATGCATTGACCGAATTTTTTGCATCAAAATCACAAGAATTTTACAACAGAGGGATTAAAATGCTTCCTGAGCGTTGGGCACAAGTAGTAGAAAACAACGGCAACTATATTGTTGATTCAATTTTGTTGTATTGTTTAAATAAATTCGATTTAAAAAAGTATTAGAAAACGACATTAATTATTACTAGACCTAATACATAAAGTGAATGAAGTACACTCATTGTAAATGTATGAGATTTTACACTTTTTAATGACTAACTGCTCCTCCCCTGTTAATTAAAAGCATAAATAACCACTACCTGGGTCAAGAATGTGCCCAACCTCCTGGATACCCATGTGGGTATTTATATCCAACCTCCCCACACACACAGGTACCCATTATTCTGATTTTATTTTTACTACAAACTAGCTTTGCCTCTTCTTGAACTAAATATAAATGGAATCATACTTCATAATTTAAGTACTTTTGTGTCTGTCATCTTATGGTCAGTGAGAAGAAATTCACTTAGTGAATGAATTCACATGAAATTCATTCAGTTGTTGCCTATATCAGGTGTATATTTTTAATAGCTTTAATGGGGCATAATGACATACAATAAATTGTACATACTTGATGGGTAAGATTTGGTAAGTTTTACTAGTATAATATGTCTTCAGCCAGGAAACCATCATCATCATCAAGATAATGTACATGTCCATCACCTCAAAAGGTTCTCTGTCCCCTTTGGTAATTCCCCTTCCTCCCCTCCACTTTATCCCCATCAAACACTGATATTCATTGTCATTAGAGCTTAGTTTCCATTTTCTAGAAGTTTATATAAACGGAATAACACAGTATGTCTACATTTTTATACATATAATTATTTTGAGATTCACCCATGTTGTAGCATGTATCAATAGTTCTTTTTTTAATTATTGAGTAGTATTTCTTTGTATAAATAAACCTCAGTTTATCCATTTACCTGTTGATGAACATTTGGGTTGTTTCCAGTTTATGGCAAATAAAGCTGCTATAAACATTCATGTACAAGTCTATGTATGGATATATATTTTATTTTCTCAGGTAAATACATATGATAGGCATATTTGTAACTTAATTTTAAAGAAACTTCCAACTCTTTTCCATTTTTATATTCCCTCCTGCACAGTATGAGAGAACCAAGGTCTCCACAAACAATCAACTCATTATGACCAGACTTTTAATTTTAACCATTCTAACAGGTATGTAGCTGTATATCTTTGTGCTTTTAATTTATATTTCCTTAATTACTAGTGTTGTTGAGCATCTTTTCATGAGCTTATTTGCCAACCAGGCATCTTCTTTGGTGAAGCATCATTTCAAATATTTTGCTTACTTTGTGTCAGGTTGTTTTTTCTTTATTATTGAGTTTTGAGAATTCCTTATAATATATTATGGATTCAGTCCTTTATCAAATATATGCTTTGTAAATGTTTTCTCTCAGTCTGTGGCTTGCCTCTTCATTTTCTTTAGTGTTCTAGAACAAAAGTTAGTAGTTTTGATAAAGTTCAGTTGGTCAATTTTTTCTTTTATGTATTATGACTTCAATGGTATATCTTTTATTTTTAATTTATTGATTTTTCACAGAGAGGAAGGGAGAGAAAGATAGAGAGCTAGAAACGTCGATGAGAGAGAAACATCAACCAGCTGCCTCTTGCACACCCCCTACCAGAGATGTGCCTGCAACCAAGGTACATGCCCTTGACCGGAATCGAACCTGAGACCTTTCAGTTCGCAGACCGACTCTCTACCACTGAGCATAACCGGTTTCGGCTTCAATGGTATATTTTTTAAAAAGTCTTTAGCTATTCCAAAGTTACCAGTAATTTCTCCTTTTGTTGTCTTCTAGAAGGCTTAAAGATGGAAGTTTTACACTTAGATCTATGATTACATTTTAGTTATTTTTTGTATATTGTATAGAGACGGACTGAAATTCATGCTTTGCATGTGGATATCCAATTGTCCAGCATTATTTGTTGAAAAGATTATTCTTTCTCCACTGACTTACCTTTGTCAAAAGCCAGATATCCATATATTTTCATATCTATTTCTAAACTCTATTCTGTTCCACTATCCATTCTTCTGCCTTTATAAAAATAATGTTATCTTCATTACTGTAGCTTTCTAATATAAATATTAGATAGCATAACTCTTGCAATTTTGTTCTTTTTGAATTTTTTAAAAATATTTTCTAGGTCCTCTACATTTTCATAAGAATTTTAATCACTTTGTCAGTTTTTGCAAAAAAAAAAATCTGCTGAAACTTTTTTTGGAATTGCACTAATCTTCAGATCATTTTGGGGAGAATGGTTTCTTAATAATATGGACTTTCTTGACTCATAAACATAATATATGTCTCCATTTGTTTAATTTAAGCCTTTAATTGTTCTCAACAATGTTTTGTAGTTATAAGTACATCGGTCTTTCACCTCTTTTATTAGATTTATCCCAACATATTTCATGCTTTTGCGAATTATATTCTTTTGAATTTAATTTTTCTATTGTTGACTGGCAGTATAGAAATACAATAGATTCTATGCATATTAATCTTATATCCAATAACTTAGCTAAATTCACTTACCCAGGTAGCCTTTTTTAAAGATTTCATCAGATTTTCTACAGACAGTTTTGCTGTCTGCAAATAAAGACAAGTTTACTCTTTCCTTTGCGATTAGATGCATTTTATTTTTTTCATTGCCTAATTGTACTGTTTAGAACTTCCAGAACTATCCTATATAATAAAGATGTAATATGCAAATGGTCGTTACACAGTGAAGCATAACAACAGACCAAGTCATGACCCGATCATGGATCAGCAGTAGAGTAGGGCAGGGAGCTACAAGAGGGTGGTGGAGATCTACAGAAGGGGGCAGGGCAGCAAGCTATGGGGGGTGGGGGCAAAGGGAGCTACAGGAGAATGGGGCAATGGGCAGAGAGCTACAGGAGGGCAGCAGCAAGCTACTGGCTACAAGTGGGCTGCAGAGAGCTACAGGAGGGGGAAGGGCAACAAGCTATGAGGGTGACGGGGGAGGGAGAAGGAGCTACAGGAGGACTGGACAGGGGGTGGAGAGCTACTGGAGGGTGGCAGCGAGCTACTGGAGAGCTACTGACACACAGATTCATGCGCAGAGCTACTACTAGTGCAGAATAATAAGTGATGAGAAAAGACACCAGTTCTTTTCCTGGTCTTAGAAGGTAAACATTGAGTCTTTCACCATAAAGTATGATTAGCTGTAGGTCTTGGGTATTCTTTTTTTCCTGCTTTGCTAAGATGTTGTATTAGGAATGAAAGTCAGATTTCGTCAAAATGTTTCTGTATTTAACGATATGATCATATGGTTTTCTTTTTTAAGTTGTTAAGATGAAATTGACTGATTCATTTTTAAATGTTAAACCAACCTTTATTTCTGGAATAAAGCCCACTTTTACATGATATATTACCACTTCCTATAATATTGGACTAAATTTACTAAATTTTTATGTAGACTTTTGTATCTATGTTTATGATGGGTAATCACCTATGAGTTTTCTTATATTTTTACTAGAGGCCCAGCACATGAAATCGTGCACAGGTAGGGTCCTTAGGCCTAGCCTGCAATCAGGCTCATTTTCTGCCCACTTGCCAGTCCCCAATCCCACCCCACTGCCCCCACCTTGCCAGCCTCGGGTCCCACCCCGCCTCTACCTCCAGTCACCTGGTTTCCCTCACCAGCACCCCACCTCATAGCAACTGGTTGAGCGGTTGTTGTGGTCATAACACTACGGTTGCTGGCCTTTTATTATATAGGATTTGGCTTTGATATGTCATCTGGTCCCATAGAATGAGTTGGAAAGTTTGCTTCCTCTTCAATTTTCCTGAAGAATTTGTGTAAAATTAGCATTATTTCTTCCTCAAATGTTTGTAAGAATTCAGCAGGGAAGCCATCATGATCTGGAGCTATCTTTGCAAGAAGACTTTTAACAACAAATTCCATTTTTTAAAATAAATATAGAAATACTTTGATTATCTACTTCTTCTTGAGTGAGCTTTGATGGTTTATAGTTTTCAAATAACTTGTCATTTTCAGCTAAGTTGATGAATTTATAAAGGTTTTAATAATATTTCCTTGTTATGCAGTTAATATCTACAGAATGTGTAGTGGTCACCATGCTGTCTCATGCTAGTTATAATCTGTATCTTCACTCTTTTTTTATTTTTTATCCTGATCTCTCTGGTTCAAGATTTATTCATTTTATTAATATCAAAGAACCATCTTATGATTTAAATGGTTTTCTCTAAAGTTATTTTTTTTCTATTTCTGCTTTGAACTTTCTTATTTCCTTTCTTCTTACTTTGAATCTAATTGCTCTTCATTTCCTAGTTGCTTATGGTAGAAGCTGGCCTCATTGATTTGAGAGTTGTTTTGTTTTTATAGGTATTTAGTTATATAAATTTCCCACTAAGTGGTGTTTTATTAACAACATCCCACAATTTCTAATATTTTGTGTTTTCAACTTCCCTGTCAGCAATTTCCCTTTCATTTCTTCTTTGACCCATGAATTATTTAGCAGTGTTATTTAATTTCCAAATATTTGGGAATTTTCCAGTTATCTTTCTGTTATTGATTTCTAATTTAATCACATTTTAATCATATTATTTAATTATACCTGTGTTATAAATCTCACAATACATTATAACTACGTTTATTTAAAGAGTCAGTCTTTAAAGCAGATTCAATATTTTAAACCTTACATATTTACCCACAGTTATTATTTCTGGTGCATTTCATCCTTTTTATAGATCCACATTTCCTTCTAATATCATTTCTTTCTTCCTAAAGAACCCCCTTAACAGTTCTTATGATAAACATATAATACAGCATTTGTATATCTTAAAATATCTTTCATTTATTTTTATTTCTAAAAGATATTTTTCTGTATATAGAATTTTAGGTTGACAATTTCATTGCTTCAGTATTTTGAAGATATTGCTTCACTTGCATAAATAATAGTAGGTAATGTGCTTTCATCCTTATCTGTGTTATTGTGTAACATGTATCTTTTTCTAGAAACTTAAAAAAAAAATTCTCTTTATCACTAGTTTTCAGAAATTTGATTAAGGGGTGACTAAGTGTATTTTTCTTCATATTTTTAGTGCTTGGATTTTATTGACATTCTTGGGTTTATAATTTCATGAAATTAGTAACATTTTTAACAATATTTTAAATATATATTTTATGGAATGCCCCCTTCCCCATTTCTTTGCTTTTGGTACTCAAGTTAACACTTGAAGTGGTCCCAGAGCTCATTGACGTTCTGTTCATCTTTTAAAACTATTTTTTTTTAATTCTTTGTTTCATTTTTGAAAGTTTCTAATGTTAAATCTTCAAGTTCACTTATCTTTTCTTCTGCACTATCTAATCTGCAATTATTCAGTCCTAGTATATATTTCATTTCAAACCGTGTCATTTTCATATTGAGAAGTTTGATGAGATTTTTTAAAAAATATTTTCTATTCCTCTAATATTTTGAATATATGGAATACCATTTTAATAACATTTAATATCTTAATTTTCAAATTCTAAATCTGTGTCAGTTCTGAGTTGGTGTCAATCAATTGATAATTCTCCCCATTGTGAAGAATAATGAGAATATTTTTCTGCTTTTGCACATGCCTGGTAATTTTTAATGAAATGTAAGACATGGTGAACTTTACCTTTTTAGATTCTGGATATGTTTATATTCCTATATTCATGAGCTTTGGGCTAAGATAGTTAAATTATTTAACAATAATTAGATCCTTCCCAGTAGGACTTTTAGGATTTGTTAGTTAGGTTGAAAACAATGCACAGTTTAGGGTTTTCATTATTCCCCCAATAACAAGGTGACATTTTCCTCTATATTCTCTCCATAGGCTCCTGGATTATGAGTTTTTAAAGTCTGAATGGTGGAAAAAGAGTTACTGTTTCCTTTAGTCTGTTAGGAGGTTCTTTCCTGGTCCCAGGCTATTTCCTCACATATGTGTGCTAACCAGTACTAAACTACATCCTTAAGGAGGACCCCTACAGACCTCTGCAGTCACCCCTCCAAGTGCTGGTGAGGATGAGGAGAAAAATTCACCCCTCCAACTTCTGGTGGGAATGCAGACTGGTGCAGCCACTGTAGAGAACAGTATGGAGTTTCCTCAAAAAACTAAAAATGGAACTCCCCTTTGACCCAGTAATCCTACTTCTAGGAATATATCCCAAGAAAATAGAAACACCAATCAGAAAGGATATATGCACCCCTATGTTCATAGCAGCACAATTCACCATAACTAAAATTTGGAAACAGCCTAAGTGCCCATCAGCAGAAGAGTGGCTTAAAAAACTTTGGTATATCTACACAATGGAATACTACACTGCTGTAAAAAGGAAAGAGCTTTTGTGGTTCGCAACAGCATGGATGAACATGGAGAGCATTATGCTAAGCGAAATAAGGCAGTCAGAGGAAGATAAATATCACATGATTTCACTCATTTGTGGAATACAATAAAAAACATAAACTAATTAACAAAAATAGATCCAGAGACAGAGAAGCATCGAACAGACCATCAAACCTCAGAGAAAGGCAGGGGAGGGGGGCAGGGGTAGAAAGAGATCAACCAAAGGATTTGTAGGCATGCATAGAAGCATAACCAATGAACAAAAACAGTAGGGGGATGAGGGCATGTGCTGGGGGTGGGAGTGGCCGAGGAGAGGTCAATGTGGGGAAAAGGAGACATTTTTAATACTTTAAACAATAAAGAATTAAATAAAAATATAAATAATAAATAAAGTTTAGATCCAAAGTCTCATTTAAATATAACCTAAATGAGTATGGATAAAACTGAAGGTATGATTCATCCTGTGGCAAACTGCTCTCCTGCTTAGAACCTGTGAGATCAAATATGTTACATGCTTCCAAAATACACTGGTGAACAGGCATAGGACATTCCCATCCAATAGGAGAAAGAGAGAAGTAGAAAGGAAAGAGAGGTTATAAGCAAGTTTAAAACCCAGCAGTGCAAATTCCATTAAACTTTAAAGCTCAAGAATAATCCTCTTTGACTTGATGCTATGCCATCCAGGCCACTAGGGCAGTGGTCCAGCCTGCAGCTTTGCTGGACAGAGGTTGGGGCCCCAAGGGCCCAGACTAGCCTGCCCCAACAGCTTTGAGCAGCCCTCTACCCACTGTTGCTCTCCAGGATTGGGGTCCTGAGACCACTTTATCCAGCCACTGGAGCAGCACCTGGGACAGCCCAGTTGCTCAGCATCCGAGTGCAGGGAGAGGAACCCACCAAGGGAGGTGGTGTAGAGATAAGCCAGGTCAAGAAGACATCAACAGCCCCTCCTTTTCATTTTCCTATTGTCTTGGACAATAGCTCCTGGCTTCTGTCAAGATGGCTTACTCTTCTCCTTATCAAATGGTCTCTCAGCAACACCCTTAGCGTCCTTTCCTGAACAGGCTTTCTCATTCTTTTCAAGATGAATAAACTGAGAATTCTCCAAATCATTAAGTCTGCTTACTCTCCAATTAACAATTCCATCTTTAAGTCATTTCTCTCTTCTCACATTTTACTACAAGCAGTCAAGAGAAACGAGGTCACTTTTTCAACACTTTCATTAGAAATTGCTTCAGCTAAATATGTAATTTCATCACTTACAAGTTCTACTTTCCACAAAATACAAACACAGTTCAGACAAGCTCTTTGCCACTTTATGACAAGCATGACCTTTCCTCCCGTTTCCAATAACATGTTGCTCATTTCCATCTGAGACGTCATCAGAATGACACCTTTCATATTTGCACCCACAGTCTGTTTGGATGAATCAAGTATTGTCTAAGAAGACAGGGACTTTCTCTAGAGTTTTCCTTTCGTTCTAAGCTCTCATTGGAATTGCCTTTAAAAGTCCACTCATGGCCATGCAAGCATTTCTGATATGTAACCTCAAAACTCTTCCAGCCTCTATCATTACCAGTTCTAAAAACAAGTACCATAGATTGGGTGCTTTATAAACAACACAATGTATTTCTCACAGTTCTTGGGGCTGGGAATCAGTGATCAGGGTGCCAGCATGGTGCCTTCTTCTGGGGTGCAGACTTCTCATTGTATCCTCTCATGGCAGAGCAAGCTAGCTCATAATTCTAATAAAGATGCTGATTCCATTTGCTCCCATGACATATTCACCTGGCCCGTGGGGATGGGGGTGGGGTTGTGTGTGAATTTCCAACATGATGTTTAGACCTTGGCTAGGTTTTCCATTCATTCAATCATTCAACAAGTATTTTATTGAGCAACTATAATATTACAGGAGCTGGGAATATGACAATAAGCAAGGTAGGGCAGATTCCACTTTCATGGAGCTGACATCTGAGTGGGGAATACAATACAATATAGGTTTATCTCTAGCCTAGAAAAACAAAGCTAAAACATAATACACAAACCTAAAAGGAATTAGACTAATCAGACAAGAATATTAAGAACTTCTCCCAGGAAGGGTCACCTCTAGGCAAACCTGTACACACTCTTTTCTCTGTTCCCTTCTCTCCTGGAGTTCCCCTGTGAAAACCCCATTTTAGGAAAGATTACAACCAACTCAGTCACACTTAGATCACACAACTCAGAAGTGCCAGTGTTGTTACAAGTAGACATGAGGTAGCAGAAAGGAAATCCACGGACCCTCTCGGAGCCATATCGTGCATCTACCTCTAAGGAAACATCCGTCACACACCTGTACGAGGCTGGGTTAGGCAACAGTGAATATTTCATTCACTATGAAACATACAGAGCCTGGAGGAAAGTGTGCTGGACACTGTCTGTTTATCCCTCCAGATGTCTGTGACCCTTCTCCACCCAGCTCTGTGGCCCAGGAAGCTGGCCTTCAAGGTCTGCATCAGGGTTTTTTGTCTTCTGTCTTTGGTTGGGTTCAGCTAAAGGGAGTCACCACAGGAGAAAAAGGGGAGGAGGAGAGAGAGGGCCAGGTCTCAATTTCCCTGTTCCCTCCCTGCCTGGCTGCTGGCTGGCAGTGGCTGTGTCCTCTATCAAAAATCATGGCTCCCTATTAGGGGTCCTTTTCTATAGCCACAACCACAGTCACCCCTTACCCCTGTGTGTGCCCTTAGAGCAGCGGTCGCCAACCTTTTGAACCTCAAGGACCACCGGTTGGCGACCGTTGCCCTAGAGGGCAAAGCTCCATGCTCAGGTATATAGTCTTCTCCCTGCCCTCTCTACTGCCCCATTCTAAGAAGCACAGGCTGCAAAGCCAGCACCACCCTCTGATCAGAGCTTCATTTTTAAGCTCCAAGGATTGAGGGGGGTTCAGAGGGCTGGTGAACATCCTATAAATGGTGCTTCTTTGCAAAATCAGCAGTGACTCACCAGCAAAACTCAGGGTGGTGACTAGTATGACGCCAGCCCCCTGTGAAGAGAAGAAAAGCCTCTGAATGGCCATGGCTTACCTTTCTGTGTTCAGTGGAAGGATGTGAGCAGATGAGCTGCAATCCAAACAGCAGCAGGTAACCCAGGACTCTGAGAAGGAAAAACAGCAACAGGCAGGACTGTGAGCATGTTCCAGGCAGCAACACCAGCAGAAGGCAGCTTTCCCATCTCATCATTGGAAGGGAGACACCAGTTCATCGCAAGGTCTGGGATGTGACCCAGTGAAGAGGCAAAGGGCAGCGGACTGTGGGCAGGGCTGTGGCACCGGACAGATCTGGGATCGAACCCAGCAATATCATTTACCAGCAGGGTTTCTAGGTCACTTAACCTCTTCGAGCCTCGTCTTCTTCCTTGTAAGATGGGGATAGCATGGAAGCTGGCCCCAGGGTTGAGGAGGACTGAATGTGATAAAATGCCATGTCTGACACAGTAAGTGCTAGTGCACGCTGGGTGCTTCCAGAGCTGGAGCCGGGCCAGGGGAGTTCTTCTCCCACACCCAGGCTGTCCTTGGAGCCTTTTCCTTGCCAGTCCTTGGTCCTTGGTGTCACATATGCTCCCCCTAGGTGGGATTAGCTGTGTTAAGCCCCACTATCACCAGCACTGATTAGGGCTTGTCATCAAATAAAGGGAAGGTGCAAAAATAGGTGCCAGCTGGCCCTGAAACAGAGGGTGTGCTGGGAGAGCGTGAGCTTTGGATTCAAACACATAGAGGCTAGAATCCCAACTCCGCCCTTCCCATCTGGGTGAAGCTGGGTCAGCTGTGCCTGTGCCTCTTTGTGTTCATCTTCTGTGCGGATCTTTGACACTGACTGAGGTGAAAACTCTCATACAGGCAGGCAGGCAGGCAGGCAGAGGAGATAAGTATTGTCAAGTAGTTAAATGCCCAAAGTCCCTTGATTTCAAACCAACAGCATTGTTTTAAGCATCCCTACAAAAGGCCTTTGGTCCTATTGAGCTGCCTTGAATCTTTTCTAGAGTTTAACCTTGAGGACAGAAGTCAAGCAACCCAGTGGTCCTCAACCACCTTACTGAGATATATATATATACATAGATAGATAGATAGAGATATAGAGATATAGATATATAGATATTATACATAGATAGATAGATAGATAGAGATATAGATATATCAATATATTGATATATCTATATCATATATCTATATCTATATCTATATCTATATCTATATCTATATCTATATCTATATCTATATCTATATATAAACAACAACAATTTTCTTGTCCAAGAAAATACACTGTGTGAAAGTGGAGATGAAGAAGGAAACCTGTCTGAATCTGGGCTTAGGACTTATGCAGTTAGAGGAGGCTCCTACCATCTCTAAGAATCCTAAACTCTACCCAAATCCCCATTTTGTATGTAAATGAGCCTGGCCCTAACAGACCACACAGCATGGATATGGACAAACTGGTTAGAGACTGTGCTGGGGCAGGAAGCAGAGTGAAGGGACATGCAACCAGGTGTTAAATGCATCCTTCCTGCTGTTGTCTTTGAGCTGCAACTAAGGCCCCAGCACAAGAACCAAGCGTACTCCATGCACACACATTCCAAAGGGAAGGGCTGATAGTCTATGAGGACTGAAAAAGGATGTGCACCTGCCCAAGATGTCTTCCAGCAAAGGGGCAGGGGTGTCTAAAGGAGTGGGTGTGCATATGGAGGTAGAAAAAAACAAAACAAAACAGCTTTTTTCTAATGATATCCTTACAGGATCCAATTTGTCCTGTAAACCAAGAAACATGTGCATCATGACTCAGGAGTCTATGTACTTTGATTATATGACCTTGGGCAAATCACCTCTGTGCCTCAGTTTCCTCATCTGTAAAATGGAAATAATATTGCCTGCCCTGCTGACCTCAAATAAGTGAATGTGCAAGAAAGCATATTATGAACCATGCCTACAAATCTGGATAATTTGTAACACATCCTGGCACTGTTACACATTTTTTTAAAAACATAGCTTGGTGTGGTTTTGTTTAAAAAAACAAACAAACAACAACAAAAAAAAACAGCAGCTCTATAAATGTGTTACAACCCAGGCCCTCAAAGTTTTTGGCAGACATCTATAATGTAACCAGAAGCAACTTTGCATAACTGCTCATCCCAGATTGCACTTCCAAAACTTTCAGGGCACTTGAGGCAAGAGAGGGCGTGAAAGACTGGAGGAGGAAGAGTCTAAGTTCTTCTCCGTCTCAGAGGAACTGTTCTCCAGGTTGCCTGGTCAACTGTACTCTCAGATATTCCGAAGCTTGTTCCCTCACCTTCAGGTGTCTTATGGAGATAAGACCCCTGGCCCTAAAACACAGCACTTCTCTCCCAGACCAGACAATACTTGTCTCCACAGCACTTATTATCCCACAGACAATGACTTTATTCACTTAAAGTACACCTCTGCCCACTGGAGTATAAGCTCCAGGAGAATCGAGAATTGTTTCATCTCTACTTTATCTCCAGCATTTAGCAGTGTCTACTATATAGTAAGAGCTCAATTCATTGAATTAATGAATGATGCTACATCATCTTGACAACCTTTGAAATGTTAAAATACGTGGAAATAGTGTGAATTGCCATATTAAAAAAATGTCCAAAGTAATTTGGGAAGCTTTTAAAAGCTCTCTCATGAAAATCTTATAAAAATCAGTTACATTTTTTAATTTCTATTAATATATGATGCCCAAAAATTCATTCTCATAGGATTGATGCAAGGTATGGCAGCAAAATGTTTGTTAGTGCTGCTTGTTACAAAAATGCAACATAGTAGTATTTAGATGTCCAAATGCTTCTTTTCTTCATCGAACTGGGCTAAAATGCATAGGGGTACCCAATAAAATTCATTCTGGAATAAAATCTTAGTTACTAAATGGGCTCTGCTCTGAATGGAATAGAAGAAATCCCCTCACTGAGGACATTATTCTTTGGCTGCAATAGCAACTCTAGCCATATATAACCCTAGGGGCCAGAAGAAATTCCACCAAGGGCCGTAAGTTTCCCACCCCTGCTCATAGACTCTGTTTCAGGATACCCCACCCTGCTCACACATACCTATCTAATTGGTAGTCTGTAGCTGTGCCCACACCTTTTCAACACACCAACAATCTAGCCCAAATCCTTGTTCCTCCTGATCCAATTTGAAATTAATGTTCAGGGAATGTGAGAGCATGTGTGTGTGTCTCTGTGCATGTGCAGCTCGTGTGTTATTTCACTTTGATAGTTTGCTTTGGCAACTGCTCCCAGTTTGCAACGTTTTGACAGACTGAAGGCTACCAGGGCCTTTGGCAAACAAATCAGTTTCCTCCGAGCAGTGGGGGAAGTCATATTCCTACCAAGACTTTCTGATTCACCCTGTAGGAGAATTCCACACCAATCAGAAAAGAAAGAAGGGAAAAAAAGAAGCCATCTCCCCAGTGTTGTTCTAGAGTTTACATACGCCATCATTTCATCTCCTCGTGTAGAAATGATTCTCATTGAAATTTGGTACAAGATTTGCATTATGGAACTGGGGCTCTGGACTTCTGCGTTTGCCTTGGCTCACCTGCCCACACCCATTCCACAGTCCTCAGCCCCAGGGAGGTGGGTCATGCCACAGCCCATGAGGTAGGTCATGCCACCTCAATTCCTTCCACTCCACTTGAGCATGTCAAGTCACAAAACAAGGAACACAGAAAAAAATCTTAACTTCTTTTCTTCTTTAGTTAATACAACCCAAGAAATATTTGGGGAGCAACTTGATCACTAACAAAAGTATACCAACCTAAACAAATGAGAGCCAAAATCTTAACACTGACATGAAATCTATACATACTGCACTCTGGAGATTAAAAAAGTTTGGTAAGCATGCATTTTACATCCTCAGCTCAATCATGTGCCTTCCTCAAACAGCAGTTAAGAGTAAAAAAAAAAAAAGCAATGATATTGGTTAACGATACTTGATGGTTACCACCAATGTCAATTCTTACAAGTAGTATTATTTTATTTAATCTACTACCATCCCATCAGGTACTTTCATTATACCCATTTTGTAGGTGAGGAAATTGAGGCACAGAGAAGCTACATCATTTACTGAAGGGAAAAGCCTAATTCCCATGCCAGCAGTCAGATCCTTGGCCTGGAGCTTTATCCACTATGCTCTAGGCTAGGGCCTCATTAGGAAACAACACATTTTAAACCAAGTATTCGCATTTGAGCACATCAATTTTCTTCCCCAGTCTTATAAGACTGTGGCTTCACACATCTTGTTTTACTTTCTGTCACTGCTTGCAAAAATAATCAGAAAATGAGTGAATGCAATAAAATCTCGTTTATCCAGCCTCCTAGAGAACATTAGAAGTTTTAAAACAATTGAAACTAACAATTTAAACTTCAACCTTGAACGAAAAATCATTCTATTTATTCCCTCTGCTTTCTCATACAACATATGCTAAGCTTAAGTAACCTTTTTTAGATGGGTGACCAGTGTGCATATCTACCAACCTGTGTAGCCTAAGGTTGTGGCCTTGGAGCAGAAAGGTTGAGAGCCTTTGCAGTTACCTCCCTGCTGTCAAGCATTGCCTCCTGGACTGTGGATGAGCCTGTGTACTCCTAATCATCTCTTTTCAGGTTGGCCTTGGAATCCTTTAGACAACCAAGTATTAGCCAAACCAAGACCATACAGACTCTGGAGAAATACCTGCCTGGCTTTTGGGAGGTAAATACTTCAATTTTAAACCATGTACTTTGGGACACCTATTCTGCATATTGGTTTTTATTGCTTATTTCCAGCTTATCCATTCTTGCAGCCATTTCTGTTTTCTGGACCAGGCAGGGCCCCTGGAAAAGTAAGGTGTTCTGTCCCGCATAGCTTTTCTGGGCATAACATCCTTTGGTAAATTTCCCTGCTCTCGAGAAAACATTTCTGATACATCTTTGCAGCTAGCAGAGCACTCAGCAGAGTCTGCACTCAGGAATAATAAATAGCAAGTGAATCAAAGAATGGCAGGGTAGAATGAAGAGGGGAGAAAGAGAGAGGAGGTATCAACCACTAAAGAAATGAAAGTGCTGCTGTGGCAGACACTTTTCATCAACAAAATGTTTTCT
This sequence comes from Pipistrellus hanaki, assembly GCF_964339955.1. NCBI lineage: Eukaryota > Metazoa > Chordata > Mammalia > Chiroptera > Vespertilionidae > Pipistrellus > Pipistrellus hanaki. The sequence continues at coordinate 105,532,914 of NC_140503.1, forward strand.
TTCTAAGTGCATCCAGAATTCTGTCATAGAAGAACTGGGAAAAGGAACACAATCCTAACAGGAGGATTTCTATAAGTTGGACTCATTGGTCCTCATCCCAGGAGGTCAGTGTAAACTGAGGTCTACAAATCTGCTTGGATATGTAAGGAATAGGTAGCCCAATGATCACACCTTTACTCCATTGAACCCTTTTGGTACAGAATGTTCTAACAAATCCCACAGTCAAGTATTAAGTGATGAGAACATGGGCCAGGTCAAGGGCTGTGCCAAGCATAACAAAAAATTAATACTGTCCAAATCCCTGCCATCGTTTTACAGGAAGGGGTTTGCCAGGGCAGTCTCCCAAAAAACAACTTTATTTACTCCTGGCCTCCATGCCTACCATTCAGATGGCTTCTACTTGGCTTTCCAGAACACATTCCAGCAGGTCCTTGCTGATACACTTGTGTTCGTCTGCTCTCACCAGATGACTTGTGTTTATAGAGCATTTATCATGGTCCTATAACTGTTTATGCCAGTTGCTTTGTGATTACATAAAATATTCAAATAACACACAGACCCATGAAATAGAGTGCAAAAATTAAGAGAAGTTGTTAGTTGTTTCTACAAAATGAAGCTGAATGCTTTGTAAAGATGCATTAAAGGAAAGTAGCCAAGAAAAAAAAACTACTGGCAAATTGGGTGTAGATGAGACAACTATAAATGATTAGGGGAAGAATAATAAAACTTTAGAATCATTCTGTACTCAGATTGCTTTGCAAATGTCTTTAAATTTTCACTCCACTTTAAAGAAACCCAAATGTTTAGATAATGCTTATGGGTATGGTTTGTGCAGGAGAGACAATCAGGGGTTCATGTTCAAAGAAAAGTCATCACATACAAAAACTGGTGATTGAATGCACATGTGTTTTAAGTAAAAAATAAATGGTTAAAGGTGTGTGTGTGCATAATTTGTATTATTTTCTGCTTTAACCTATTTTATAATTAATGATCCTGGTCAGAAAAGAAAAATTTTCTATTTTACTCCTTTTACATAAAAGATAATTATTAATTTATTCATTTATATTCAACAAATATTTATTAAGCATCAACTGGGCAGCAGTTTAGATGTGGACTACACCAACTGTCCCTGCCTATTAACACCATGAGGTTAAATATGTATGACCCTCCTCTTCTCCCTTCTCACCCTCCCCCTCCTCTTCTTTCTCATCTTCTTCATTCCCTTCCTCTCCTCCTCCCATTCCTTGGTCACTGGCATAAGGACACTGAATGACGCCATGGTCCTTCCCAATTCTCACATACTAGGGGCCCAGTACATGAATTTGTGCACATTGCAAGGAACTGTGGACCTTCAGGTTGCAGTGGGCAAAGGGGTGTGTCTCAGTCCATGCTCTGCACCCTCATATGGCCCCTCCCACTGCAGGCCCCCGTCTTCTGTCTGCAGGCAGTCCTGCTCCTACCGCCACCACTCCCATGTGCTGACAGCGCTGGCCCTACTCGCACCTGGTGATGACATGGAGCGATTGGGACCAGGCGCCTGCAGTGGGTACAAGAGGTGGCTGCTGGCCATGATTGCCCCTCAGGAGCAGGGGGAGGTGGAGTTGCCCTGAGGGGTGATCCGGGCCAGCAGCCCCGCTCAAACTCACTGACTGCACTGAGCAATCGGGGCCAGCGCTGGGTGCTGGCAGCAGGTGCAAATGGTGGCTCCAACACCAGCAGCGGGTGCGAACTGATGGGCTCTAGCAGCAGGCGCAAGTGCCAGACAGGACTGCGGCACACAGGAGCAAAGAATTTTCAGTAACCACCAGAAGTTCGCCCCAATGACAGCAACTGGTACCCTGCCTTGGTCTGGCGCCCCAGCTCACCTGCTCCACCATCCCGCCACAGCCAACGAAGTCCACTATATTCTGCACTCTGCCACCTGCTGCCACACCCCTCATGTTTCATGTGCGCCCCCTGATGGTCAGCACATGTCATAGCCACCAGTTGTTATTATTGTAGATTGTTCTACTGTATGGTCTATTTGCATATTAGGGTTTTTAATATATATATATATTTCTTTACCACTGAGGGGAATCTCAGTTCTCACGTTGAGTCACACCTCAAATATCACTATTTTGGGCGTTCTCTTTGTCACACATACAAACACACTTTCTTTACCCACTTTCTTCCTTTCTGTATTCAGGATCTTTTTCAGTTGCCTGAAGAACATCACCCACCTTTCTCTTTCTCATTTCCTCAATCTCTTTTAGTTGTATTTCTAAGCAAAGTAGCTGACAGGCATTACAATAATATTACTCACTGAAATGTATATCAAGGAAAAGAAAAGCCTTTAAGTTTCAGAAAACTAAAAACAGACACTTGACCTAGGGCCATCAATCTGTACACTTAAAATGATCCAGAACTCCCCATAAAAATCTATAAAAATCACCATCTAACTCTGTAATCTTTCTAATTATGTCTGCATTTCTTCAAAAAACTACCATTCAAAATAAGAATCACTGAATCAACTTTATTTCCTGACAATTTAACAATCATTTGGCATTTTCATAGTTTTTTTTTCTTCTTCTGTGTTTTCATTTCAAACATAAAATATATCAATCACACTAAAGCACTCCACCAGGTAAAGCAAGAGTCCCGAACAAGCAGACTGGCTTTAACTGACCCAGCTCGCTGCCCATGGTAGGCAGTCACCATCGCTTGTCGCAGAACTTCTGGGGAGAAACTGTTTCCTTCAATTCAGTCACTGAACAAGCACATAGGATGTAGCTGTGCATACAAAGAACAAGGTGCACAATTTGGAGCACGTCTTCAGAAATATAAACACTTCTCATCTCTTATTACCTCTTCCTCTCTAACTTGGAACAGATTAAGGAACATTTTTTTAATCTAACCTTGACCAACTTTTGGTCCAAAAGGATTTTACTTACCCTACATTTTGCATGGCATCCAGATCTGGTCCAAGGTTCAGTGACAGCCCACTAACCAGTTCCATTAACAATTTAAATCTTACATTTCTTTTGCTACTGGGTTTCACTGTGATTCTTTTTCATTACTACAGACTCTGAGTGAGAAGTAGGGACAGAAAAACCCTGAGTGCTTGCTACATTAGTACTCAGGACTTACCTGTCTCTTTTAATCAGGAAGAAGCTGACTTTATGCTTTTCTGTGACTTGGCCAAAACTGAGCAGGGATTTTTAAACTAAATCTCTATATATCAGAATTGTGAATCCCTTTAAATGTTTTTTTTTTTTTTCCTCTGAGGGATTTTCTTGGCAGCTAACTTCTAATTTTGACCTGTTTTCTCTATAGGCAGAGAAATCCACCAGCTTCTCCAATGGATCTTTACCCATTTGGTTGCCTTGATAAATATTAAAAAGGCCTAAATATGTGTTTTTCATCTACCATTTTTGACCTCTTATTCTTAAAGTAACCATAGCCCTTTTCCCCCAGAATATTTTGAGAAGTATTTAAACAAAAGACACTCTACGTTTGTTTTTTGTTGGGTGTGGAGGGTTGTGTGCTGTCTGTCCATCACCCAACACCGTCCATCCCAGTTTACATGGATCTAGAGTAGTGGTTCTCAACCTTCCTAATGCCATGACCCTTTAATGCAGTTCCTCATGTTGTGGTGACCCCAACCATAAAATTATTTTTGTTGCAAATTCATAACTGTAATTTTGCTACTGTCATGAATTGTAATGTAAATATTGGTGTTTTCCTATGGTCTTAGGCTCTACAGCAGCAGTTCTCAACCTGTGTCGCAACCCACAGGTTGAGAACCGGTAGCAGGGTTGCCTAAGACCATCCAGATACCATTGCTGACATGTACACATAAGTAACTATTTGACATTGAAACTGGGTCCCAGAACTGTTGGACACTGAAATTGGAACTCAAACGTTTTTATTATTATGTTTATTTCTAGTCTGCAGTTGCAAGATTTTTCAAAGAAAAGAAATGGGGGGGAAATAGTTATAGAGATAAAGAACTATAGTGGGAAGGCAAGGGAGGTTGGGGGGCGGTTGGGGAGGCTGTAAGAGATCAACCGAAGGACTTGTATGCATGCATACAAACATAATCAATGGATACAAGACACGGAGGGGGGGGGGAGTGAAGGTATATGTGGGGGGGGGTTTAAAGGGGGGGAGGAAAGGAGACATATGTACTACTATTTGCAATCCTTCAAACAATAAGAGAGAGAGAGAGAGAGAGAAAGAGAGAGAGAGAGAAAGAGAGAAAGAAAGAAAGAAAGAAAGAAAGAAAGAAAGAAAGAAAGAAAGAAAGAAAGAAAGAAATGAAGAGTTGCCTTTCTCACAAGCTCCTTGAAAAATTTTCCTGAATTGTATTTAGTGCCTACTAATTTACAATGCAGCATTTTCACTTTTGTGCTAGCAATGTACATTGAATATATTTGGGTATATGTTATTATGTTTGTTTATGCTGCAAAATAAAGTTTATAAGAGAAAAAAAAAGAAAAATTATTTGCAAAAGGAGATTTTTCCCAAGTAAAGCCCTTCCTGTGTAGCCTGGTGGCCACAATTGTATAGGTCCTCAGTACTTTTAAGGGCTTTTCTGGTAACAGCCAGATTTTACACTTTTTTACCACATGGTGAGCCCAGTGTTGGTCACCTGCTGCTCTTTTCAATCCAGTTTAGTATGTGACCGTGACATCCACTTCTCTGTGCCCACTTAGATACTATTATATATTCAACGAGGCTGAGATCCCCATGTGGCCTGTGTTTTACATCAGTGTGATGGAGCTTCCACCAAATGCATGTATAGTGCATATCTTCATATATCTTTTAAATTATTTTTTAAACTATTGCTTAAAAATACACATATGCAAAATTAAATTAAATGCCAAAAATTAACCCTGCAGAGACCATAAAACTTGAACTTGGGCTGCCCTGTTAATGGCTGGATTTTGCAGAGGCCTCTAACTGTTTCTGACATACATGTGAATATCATTGATGAAGAAAGTTATAGCTCTGCATAGGTCTTTGAACTTTAGGCTTGCACATGTCTATTCATGTAATTATACAAGCAACTATAGACTACAGTGCACACACACGCAGTACTGCACTCAATTAAATACCAGGCCTGGGCCTAAGAGCACCTGCCAGGCAAATGCTCAAGCACTGGTTGGGCAATCGTATGTGGCACCATCATAATAACATATTATAAACCATTTTACTTTTTTGTAGTCCCTCCACAATAATGAATAGTTATGGGGGTGTTACACAATATCCTTTGTGATTCAACTTTGAAACAGAAGGTTCTTCCTTCCCATCTTTCTAGATTCTGAATCAATTAATCTAAAGAATATCCTAAAATTGCAAGATGAGTTTTAGCAAAAGAAAAAAAAAATGTTACTAATTGCAATTATTTACCTGTATGGATCATGATTTCCTTAACACTATGCAGCTAAAACAAGTGTAAAATCAAACAGGTGATGCGGCTGATGTACTAGCTATCAGCCATAAATCCTGAGTTCAAATTTTGGTGTTTACCAAAACAGACTCAATGACCTCATAATGTGTAATTATTACAAAAAGTTGAACTGGAAAATAAATTTATTTTTCTTTTTTTTTTTAATCCTCACCCAAGGATCTGTTTTATCATTGATTTGAGAGAGAGAGAGAGAGAGAGAGAGAGAGAGAGAGAGAGAGAGAGAGAGAGAAACATTGGTATGAGAGAGAAACATCTATCTGTTGCCTCCTGTATGTACCCTACCAGGGATGGAACATGCAACCTGGGTATGTGCCCTGAGCAGGAATCAAACCTCAACCTTTTGGAGTATGGAATGACACCCAATAACAATGAGCCACACTGACCAGGGCTAAAATAAATTTATCTTAATGAACTAGTGCCATTGGTTACTTTATATACTGAGACTAGAGGCCCCATGCACAAAATTTGTGCACGGGGGTGGGGTATGCCCCTCAGTGGGGCTTGCCCCCTCTCCAATCTGGGATCCCTCTCACAATCCGGGACTGATGATTCCTAACCTGCCTGCCTGCCTCTCTTATTGCCCCTAACCACTCCCCTGCTGGCCTGGTCGCCCCCAACTGCTCTCCCCTGCAGGCCTGGTTGCCCACAACTTCCCTCCCCTACTTGCCTGATCATCCACAACTGCCCTTCCCTGCTATCCATCTTGTGATGGCCATCTTTGTGGTGGCCATTTTGTGGCAGCCATCTCTTTGGCAGCCATTTTTAGGTGGCCATCTTGCAATGACATCCCACAAGGGTGTCGTGCGAAGGTGTGACACCTCCTAGGCTTTTATTACAAAGAATTTTACATAAAGTTTTGATTAAAGAATTTTTAAAAAGGTCTATTAGCTTAAAGTTTGAAAATAACCTCAATAACAGGAACTACAATTCCTGAGCACAGAGCTCTTTTTCTGACTCTGCACTAAAGGAATGTGACACAGAGGTTGAGGACTCTGAGCACTGGTTTCTGTTCTGCAAATTAGAGATTCTAGTGTTTGTTCCACTTATCTAGCATGGTTGATATTAGGATCAGATTTTTTAAAGTACAGGTAAAAGTCATAGATGTTTTGAGCAGATTTTGACTTAATTGATCTGGTTCCTTATTCTCTTTTTAAAAGGTTCTCCACTTACCTGAGAAACCCCATAAAATTGGAAACCATGATGCCAGGGTCCAGGGAAAAAGCAAGGCCTCTTGGGAGATGTTGCCAATTTTCTGCAGGTGGGAGTGGTATTCAAACTCCTATGGAAGGAACAATAATGCTATTTTTAGCATGGTGCTTAGGAAAATTCTTCAGGCTACAATTCTGCAAGTAAGCCAATGAAACCAGAAGTGATCAATGGAAGACATGAGAACACAAATTCCACTGACCAGTTATCATTACCAGATTTCCCAGTTGAAGTTTAATTGTGTATTAATATGAGGTACCATACTTGCAGGACATTCAGCACAGTGACTAATACACACAAGATGTCCAATAAATACCTATCAATGATGATCTCTGAGGACTCCGAGAAAGAAGATATCTACTAAGAAAAGCTCCCGGTGGCTAACTTGGATCAAATTAAAAACCAAATAAACAAACAACAAAACAGAACCTAGTAGCCATTTCTACACAGGAGCCTCTTATGCAAATTGCACTTCATGGCGAAGCCTGCATTGTGTTTCTGCCATCTGAGCCAGCCCTTGATGAAAGAATTCCTGGACTCTAATTTCAGCCAATAGGACTGAGGCTTTCCCCATTCAATCAGAGATATGCAGATTCAACAAACCAGAAAAGCTCTATTCTGACCAAGCAGGATAGAGCCTTTTGGACCAATCAAACTGAGGATTTGGAGGCTTCATTTGCCTGAGAACAGACCAATCAGGGTCCAGGAGCTAGGATTTCTGTTGTATAAGCCAGCTCCCCTCTGGCTCTGGAAGCACACTTCCCTTTCCACCCAAGACTGAAAATTGCATTTCCCTGGCTGAGCTGAACCACCAAAGATGTCTCACTGGAACAGAGTGGAGCAGAGCATAGCACTGCAAAGCAGACAAGAATGGAGCATAGCAGACCAGAAGGAGACGAGCAGATGTCTAGCCAGACAGAGGACTGGCCCCAGAGCTGCTCATAGCCCTGCTGTTCTCACAGCCATATTGTATCACAATGGTGCTGTTGTGTACTGAAAAATAGTTTCCTTCTTCATTGCATTCATAATTGGGGATTCCTATTGGCAGTGATTGGCACTAACAACCATCAGTGGACAACACAGACTAAACTCATAGCCAAACTGGCATTAGGCAAGCCTGCATTGGAAATTTAGCCACATCTGTTGAAAGCTACTTAACCACAGGGAAGTCATTTTGCCTCTGTGTTTTGGTTTCCCTAATGCACAACTGCCCTTCTTATGCTCCTGGATGTAATTGTTTCCTTTGAGTGAGAGGTGGATAGCAAGGGGTGGGGCTGTGGTTGAGGATGGGGCTGGGACCAGAGTTAACCTCAGAAGTGGGTAAAAATACTAACAACACAAAGAAATGACATACTGACACATGCTCCAACAAAGATGAACCTTGAAAATATTATCCTAAATAAAAGAAGCAAGCCACAAAGATCATATATTGTATCATTCCATTCATAACAATTGTCCAGAATAAGCATATCTATAGAGACAGAAAGTACATTAGCGGTTGCCACCATCTGGTGGTTGGATGGGGCTCATGGGAGGGTACAATGTTTCCTCTTGGGATGACAAAAATGTTTTAATATTAGATTGTGGTGATGGCTGCACAGCCCTGTGAATATACTAAAAACCACTGAATTATACACTTTTAAATTGGTGAAGTACGGTATATGAATTATAACTTAATGAAACTTTCAAAACACTGCTTAAAAACTACTTCAAGTAATTGTGAGAATTAAGTGAGTGGACATTGGCCCAGTGCCTGACACAGAGTTATACTCAATAAAAAGTAGCTCTGATGATACTCATGCAAGAAGAGGTGAAGCAACACTTAAAATGTGTTATCATAGTAAAATCAGGAAGCTAACACTCCTTCCCCTACTTTATTTAGAATCCTTCACTAAACGGAATTTCTACATTCCAAGTGATCCAACACTTTCAAACTTTATGAAAAGCCTCAGAAAGCCCAGGATGGGAGGTTTGGTTGAAATGTGATGGGTGTTGGGAAGTAAAATCATGGCCAGCCTCCTATCCTCCTGTACCTTTTTTTCAGAGAAAGACAAATAAATGAACAAGATTTCTAGGTGTGCCAAGGGGTCCCCTCTAATAAAGCAAGAGTTTTGCAAAATCACTCATTTCCAAATTCTTCCTAGGACTTTACATTTCCTTCTCACAAGAAAGGGAAGATGGGAAGGTAAGTTATGAGCACTTAAGAAAAGACAGCTATGAGACCAGAAAATTCCATTTACAAGAGAAAATAATCAAGATTTTAAAAGTGACCATCAGTTTTTTCTGAGGGTTAGTAAGAAAGTAGAGCCTCTTAACCATAATCACCCCTAATTAGCCATCAGCAACTCATGAAATTACTCATGGTAATGAAGACCCTTAAATTATTGGGTTTCAGCCAGAAATTGAGATCCACCAGGAAGAAAGCCAACAAGTGCAAAATGGAACAGTTAGAACTTCTCTGAATCCGGTCTTGCTCTTGGCTGGGGAGCATGTATGTGCAAAGATAGGATTTAACTTGGGAGTCAGATGAAATCTTTGTCACCCTCCTGATGACAATCAACTAATAGTAATTATTTACTCAGTATGTGGAGTCCCCAGGTCCTTGCCAAGGGATTCAAGAGAAGAATGAGTCAATGCAGGGTCTCACTTTACAATATAGCTTAGGTGGGTGAGATTTAGGGACTGGAATTATCTGGGGGAAAAGATGATGTTATTCAGAATAGCATAGGATAAATGTTGTTATATGGAGACCTTGAATACTAATCAAACTAATTCAACACAAAGAGACTCACTGTAGAGGGCTGGTGGGGCATCAGCAAGGATGGTGGGACTTAAGATGAGCCCTTAGCCTATGCAGGTTACCAGTGAATAACTTAGAGCAGCTGGTAAGTGTTCACACTGCAATCGAAAAACCTGGGTCTGATACCAGCATATTAACCTAGTGACCTTTTGGCAATTAACCGTTTGTCTTTCAATTTTTTCATATGTAAAATGGAGATACTGTTTGGAACTACTTCATAGAGTTGCTGTATTAATTATTTTTTGAGACTGCATCACACACACGCACACACAAACACACACACACACACACAAACACGGGGGGGGGGGGGGAGAGAGAGAGAGAGAGAGCGAGCGCGCGCAGGAATAGTCCCTGCCTTCAAGGAATTTATAATCTACATACTAGGGGGCTATATACTTTAAACAAACTTAAATATAATAAGTTTAAAAATGAAATTGTGATAAGAGCCATGAAAAAAGGTCCAAGAGCCTCAGAAAGTATACTGGGCAATGAAGGAAGTAACCTTCATCCTGGGGCAAGGAGGAGACAGGTGAGGGGACCAGGGGAAGTCCAGCGAAAGAGGATCTGAAGTGTAAACTCCTGTGATGACTGGGAGGAAGATGGAGCCCCGGTGGTGGGAACTTGGCAATCAAAGGAGAATGTGGGAAGAGTTGATCCCATATTTACCAGACTATGGTAAATAAATGGTTGAGGGGACAAGGAAAAGAGAGGTGTCAAAGATGACTACCTCCACATTTCTGGAGGAGGGAGGCAGCCAAAGGAGGTGCTAGCAGAGCTTTTTGGTTTTGACAGGAAAGAAAGGGCAATGTTAAGGATAGAGGATGTGATAAAAAGCAATGTTTCCCAAATCTGACAAGAAGACAACCAGAACATCTGAAATTACCAAAACAATTTGAAAACTGATTTAGAACTGCTGCTGAAGCCTTCAGATATTTGCTGATAATAAAATGAAGCTATTATGGGTAACATGTCATTATGAAATATGGTCTCTTTCATCTTTAGCTCATCCTTTTAAAATTTATGTTTTGGTGTTGTTTGTTTGTTTTTGTTTTTTGGGGGCATTTTTTATAAAATAAATCTTTATTGTTCAGATTATTATTTTCTTCCCATAGCTCCGCTCCACCAGGTTCCCACCCCACCTTCTGCCTTCACTCCCCTCCACCCCCCACACTGTCCTCATCTATAGGTGTACAATTTTTGTCCAGTCTCTTCCCACACCCCCCACACCCCTTTCCTCCTGAGAATTGTCAATCTTTCTATGCCCCTGATTCTATTATATCCACCATTTATTCTATTCATCAGACTTTTTATTCACTTGATTTTTAGATTCACTTGTTGATAGATATGTACTTGTTGTTCATAATTTTTATCTTTACCTTTTTCTTCTTCTTCCTCTTCTTAAAGAATACCCTTCAGGATTTCATATAATACTGGTTTGGCAGTGATAAATTCCTTTAGCTTTTTATCTGTAAAGTTCTTTATCTGACCTTCAATTCTGAATGATAGCTTTACTGGGTAGAGTAATCTAGGTTGTAGGTTCTTGCTGTTCATCACTTTGAATATTTCTTGCCACTCCCTTCTGGCCTGCATAGTAGTTTGTGCTGAGAAATCAGCTGACAATCATATGGGTACTCCCTTGTAGGAAACTGTTTTTCTCTTGCTGCTTTTAAAATTCTCTGTTTTTGTCTTTTGCTCTTGGCATTTTGATTATGATGTGTCTTGGTGTGGTCCTCTTTGGATTCCTTTTGTTTGGGGTTCTGTACGCTTCCTGGACTTGTAAGTCTATTTCTTTCACCAGGTAGGGAAAGTTTTCTGTCATTATTTCTTCTAATAGGTTTTCAGTATCTTGCTCTCTCTCTTCTTCTGGCACCCCCATAATTCTTATGTTGGTATGCTTGAAGTTATCCCAGAGGCTCCTTACACTATCTTCAAATTTTGGGGTTCCTTTTTCTTTTTGCTTTTCCAGTTGGGTGTTTTTTGCTTCATATTTCAAAATTTTAACTTGATTCTTGCAATCCTCTAGTCTGCAATTGGATCTCTGTATATTATTCTTTATTTCAGTCAGTGTATGCTAGTTGGTCCTTTTTCATATTCTTGAGGGTCTTGATAAATTTCTCAGAGGTTTCTAGAAGACTCTTGAAAAACCTTATAACCGTGGTTTCGAACTCTATATCCAGTCATTGGTTTTCCTCCATTTCTTTCATTTGTGATCTGTTCCTTTGCCTCCACATTTTGGCTGCTTCCCTGTGTTGATAGAGTGGCTTTGTGTGGTAGGGCCCAGTTACTCAGTCTCCCCAATTACCTGAGGTGAACACTCTTGGTGCATCCCTTTGTGGGCTGTGTGCACAGTCTTGTAGTTTAAACCTTGATTATTGTTGATATCATTGGGAGGAATTGACTTCCAGGCCAATTTGCTATGAGAATAAGCTGTGTGGGAGAACTTCTATGCTGAAGACACCCTTATGGAGCAAGACTTGCTTCAGTGGGTCTTTGGTGTTCACTGAATTTGCCTCTTGAGTGTATCCCTTATGGATCTGAGGAGTTGTAATCTGAATGTTCCTGTCTGACCACTGGGTGCACTGGCTCTTTGGATCTCAAAGGAGGTGCAAATTTAGCCTCTGCCTGAGGCCACCCAGCAGGAGCTACAGATTCCTCTTTTTTGTTTGGGGTTTGGAGGTGCCCAGATGTGGCCCAGCTGTGAAGCAAGGAAAGCTGCTGTGGGGCCTTGAGCCTTATTTTCAATGTTTTATGGCTTTCTGACCCAGCTGCAGTTTGTTAGGCAATTTTAGATTACAAAGGGCTAGGCTATTCATTTGCAAAAGCCTCTGTGCACAGCTTGGGGAGGGGGGGGGGTCTCAGGGGAATCAATAGGGCCAAGCAAACAGCTATGACTGATCCTCAGTCCTGCCCTAAGAGGCTCCCGGATCTCAGTGTCCCTCGATGAGCCCTGCAAGCACCTCTGAGAGAAAGCCACCCTTGAGTTCCTTCCAATGCCAGACAGTCCAGTTTCTCCCTATATGAGTCTGGATCCCCAGAGTCACACTTTTTTTAATTAAATAGAAAAGATTAAAAAGAGAGAGAGAGAAAAAAAAAATACCAGTATTTACCACACATAGTAAGGATATATTTCTTACTGTGGCTGTCAGGAAGTTTAAAGCCCTGGCTCTGGAACCCAGAAGGCAGTGAATGATTCTGTGGCTGGGGGAATAAAATTGTGAAGATAGGTGAAGCCCTCCCCAAGTCCCTGAAAGGTGACCCTAGGAGAAGTTAGGATGAGATGGGAAAGAAAGAGCCATTGTAGGTTCTGGAGCAGGGTGGGACCTGATGAAAGTGAGGTCTCCAGAAAATTCCCCAGGCAACATTGCACGGAGCAGACCAAGCAGACTGAGTCAACACGCCATCTACAGCACTGAGTCCGCCTTTTGAGATTTGCACCTGCTGATTTATAACCCTTCTTGGCAGTGAACAAAACATCTAACAAACTAGTTTCTTTTATAGCATATGCTCCCCACCTTCTCTTCTTTCCACAGGATATTACAGGAAGGCTGACCAATCACCTGATTTGGTTTAGGACAACATCGCAGTCCCTACACACTGGGTAGAAGTGGCAGGAAGATTTGAGGCTCACAGCAGCAGGGACAGAGAGAGGGGCCACCACAGATCCAGCCCAGGGAAGACAGTGGCTCCTTGGCCCCAGAAGATGCCAGACTGTGGTGCTAAGCTGCTGCTCCTTACCCACAGCCCCACCTCTGAGTGTATTCCTACCCCCTCTCTCCCGCCCAGAGTTCCTGGTTTTAGGCTGATTTCAGAAAAGAATGATCTGCTTAGCCTCCCATGTCTGGTTCAGAAAGACCTCCTTGAAGCCACATCCCAACTACAGGGCAAGATCCACCTCCCTCCCACCTACACTCTAGCTTCTTTTCCTGGAAGTCCCACAAGGTAAAGCAACCACCCAGACTAACAAAAGCCCTAATCGCAATGGGAGACAGTGAATCCCCAACATAAGAATGAGGACCAGAGATTTCAGAGGGAGGCAGTTCCAGACCCCAAATCAGCATCCATTATCACATGATGAGGGTGAGTCTCAGAACTTGCCTGTCCTCTGTGAATGCCACCCCTGAGGGTTCTGACAGACAAGGAGCATCCACATGGGGCCTGCATCCTGCCCCATTCTCTGTTACTAACACTATCAGCGCATTCTCTGCCATTTACCCAAACTTTCTCACAGAATCCTGGCCCAGTTTGTAGCTCCCCAAAGCTGACATTCCAGCTATCTGTGAACAAAGCACCAGATGGCGGCTCCCAGCATCAGAGTGTGTCTAACTGGCCCTTGTGCTCCATTATAAGAAAAACGGAAGAGAAGAGTCAGTTATCACCTTTTACTAAGCACCAATAGCTATTTAATCCTCACAGCAAAACTGAAGCCACATGGTGGGCAAAGGGTAGGGCTGTGACTACACACAGACCACCAACACCAGAGTTGGTCTTCTTTTCACTCTGTTAGATTCACTGGCTTCCACCTAGTAAAGGATCATGAGTAGTTGGGTGCTATCCCATAGATTTGCTGGGAGACTAAACCTTTCAGGATGACTGTCTATTATGCCATGAGCATCACCTTAAGCAAAGTAGAGCCAAGATGAGTGATTTAATAACCTACTGTTTCAGATAATAATAATGAGGAGGCTGAGGAAACTAGCAAAGTCTATGCGTGATTACCAAGCATCAGATGGAGTCTAAGTGCTTTTATACATAGTAACCCACTTTATTCTCACAACCCCTGAAGGACACACCATTGGGAAATGGAGGCAAGAAGGAGTTAACTAACCTTTCCAAAGTCACCCAGTTAATAGTGTGAGAGTCACGATTCAATCTCAGATAGCCAGAGCACTTCACCATCTTCTGACACTGTTTTCTACCCCATGCAAGCAGGGCTGCCTTAAATGACCGAAACACGGGTTGCTGGTGCAGGTCTTTCCACACGTGTCATCTTCAATACTGGTTTGGAGATAAAGAAACTTTACAGGCCTCAATGCATGATATCTTCAAGTCACAACACAGCAGAGTGGTCCCGTGACCCCTACAGGGCTGGCCCCAGCCCTCCTGAGGTCCTTGAGTGTATGTGGGGCAATCAGGTCACCAGTGAATGAACATTCAGTGCCTACTGGGTTAGGCTTCATGCAAGACACTCAATATGTCAGGGGTGAGGGTCCCCTGCCTTTGATGAGCTTACACTCATATTGAGGCAGACCAATAAACAAACAAACAAAAATACACAAGTGACTATTTCTTTAACAATGATAAATTACTTCAGACTGGTGCCCAATGTCTGGTACAGGCAAAGTGGAGCCCCAACATTCCAAGGCAGTAAGTAGCCCAGCAGACTTTACAGGTAGCATATCCTTATTCTTGCTACACACTGGTCACTGCACTTCAGACAGAACTTGCCAGCTCATCTAACCTCATAACAACTTTACGAAGTAGATAATGAGTGCAGCCCCAGGTCACAAAGGAGAAAAGTGAGGCACAAAAAAGGTTAGTGGATTTTCCCATGTCCCACAGCTAGTAAGTGGTTGCACTGATGAGCTTCACAGCCAGGCATTGTGACTCCAGACCCCATCCTCTGGACCCTGTACAGGTTGCCTCGTGGGCTTGGGAATGCCTCCATGGACCAGGCAGGCTTTAGGGATTAGAAGAATGTGAGCTGGCATCTTAGGCACAGGGAATAAATAATAGCTGGCTGAGAGATGAGGTTTGGGGAAAAACAAAGGCTTCCGAAATCTTCAAAAGAAAATGAGGGCCCGAATGGCATGGCTCAGTGATTTAGCATTGACCTATGAACCAGTATGTCATGGATGAATTCCAGGTCAGTGCACATGCTCTGGTTGCAGGCCCGATCCCCATTGAAGGTGTGCAGGAGGCAGCCAATGATTCTCTCTTATCATTGATTCTCTCTTATCATTTCTCCCTCTGCCTTCCTCTCTGAAATCAATAAAAATATTCTTTTTTTTTTAATTGAGGGACCTGTGTGTTTTTGAATGAACAAACTCTCTAGTGGAGAAAGAGCACAGTGTGAATGAATAACAGAGGGTAGAGGACCAAGGAGCCACCATCACCCAGTGAGCCAAAGAGGAGCAAGCTGGAAAGTGGAACGGGGGGGGAGAAGGGGGCGGCTGTCCTGCACTGTCCTGAGGTGAGGTCCATGGAGAAGAATGTGCATGCAGGGTGTCTCTTGCTCCCCTACACTGAGAAGACATGGGGGATCTGGAGAAAGGACTATGGCTGGAAAAGGGAGAAGGCTGCCAAGAAAAGCAGGCAGAAAAAAAAAAAAAAAAAGGCAGAAAAGAGGTGTTCTTATTTCTTGACGGTATGCCCCACTTAAAATGAAATGATTATCCAGAGCAGGAAGAGCAAAGGGAGGGATACCCTTTAAATAGTTATCATGAACACTATTACGGGCAAATGTGCAGCCAACAATGGAGGTACAGGGCAGGGTCTAGAAGCTTAAAAGAAAAGGGAGCACCTTCTCTTTTAACATAACTAAACATACTTTGTGTATGCTTGTCCCTCACTGGACAGGAAGCTTCTCAAGACAGGGGCTATGTTTTCTCAGCTTTATACCTTTATTCAACTGTGCCTGGTACAGGTGGCCATGCAATGGAAGTCTGATGAATTAATGTGTGGATAGATGAATGGAAGGATGACTAAAGGATGGATGGTATATGTCTTTAGTACTATAACTCCTTAGAAAGCAGAGTCCATGTCTGATTACTCTCTGTCTGTTATTGCTTATTCAGCAATGTCTACAGCCTGCCCTCGGACCAGATGGAAAATATGCTAAGCCACCTCAGATATGTGCTACCTCCAGGGAAGGTCTGACAGGAGCCATCTGATGGCCAGCATCACTAGCCATAGACTTTCAGGAAATTCTGCCCCAGGTAGTTGTGCACTGGGGAAGCTGATCTTAGAGCCAAGCTGTCACATTTCCAGCCTCCTCCTGCTGGGCCTTGGGTGGAAGCTAACCTAACATTCCCTCTGCTCTGGGTCTTTGCTGAACCCTCATGCAGAGCCCATCCCTATTTCCAGGTCACATTCAAACTCAATCACAGAGTTAATTTCTTCCCATTGAATCTCCACACCACAAACTTGCTGGTTTGCCCACAGCAACATGAACACTACAGAGTCTGAATTAAGGAAAAAAAGTTGAGATCTATTAAAACTCCCCATACCTTCAAGCTTACCCATTACAAGTGGTTTTTGTTACTCATTAAAGGAACACCTGACTTCTTTCTTACCTGGAGAAATTAGGTAATCCACACAGATTAGTTAAGGACTTCAATACAAATTGCATCGTTTTCATGGTCATTAACATTGCTGGAATTTATATTTGTTTTCAGTCTAAAAGGCATTTCCCAGGTAACGAAGGAAAACCTTTAAGGGCAGAAGTATCAGGCAAGTAAGATATTTAAAATAAATGAGCCAGTTGTTCCTGCTTCTGCACAGTTGCTTTTTCCATTTCAAGTGACATGATTCTGCAGACCAAAGGGAGGCACTCATTGGAGTAAGAGCCCTTTCTCTTCCCCAATATTACTTAGTCATTGATTTACAGCATTTGATAAACTTGGTTAAATTTCTGTACTTCTGTGTAAGTCTCATATGGAGAATTCCAATATAGCAATTGTGTATTATGATGATTTATGCTTGTCTTTCCTCCCCGTAACATGGGATTACAAAAGAGTCAAGACTCCCTTCAAAGACTAATTTCTATGTTCCTGCTGCCGAGAGCAGCGCCTGGGTGCTGCAGGTGTTCTGCGATGACAGACAGAACTGACATTCATCTCGCTTAGAGGGCCTTCTCTTAAAGCTGAGTATGCTGTGTTTTGAAGGTGCTGGTGCCGCCCAGTCCAGGATTTGAACAGCTGCTTTACTCGTCTGTGTAGGTAACTGCTAATTGTTTCCGAAATTAATATCATTAAGATCATTTTCTGCTGGACTCTTAAAATAGGCAAACAGCTGTTGGGATGCAGGCCCCTCTACCTAGGAATCAAAGCCAATCAGATACACACTCAGCCTTCCTCCCACTCAGATGCAACCTCTCCCAGCCTCCTCTGCCACAAGCAGTTAGAAAGCCTGGATTTTCAGTTTTCAAAGGAAACATGATCAGAGGACCACAGCATGGGAACCACAGTTTTTCTGGTGTGCCACCAAGGCCTCTCCAAGATCCCAAAACCTGTACACTCAATAGCCACTTTGGTCAGAGGCAGGTGGCCATGGCATTAAAGGCAACTTTGGCTCAGCCTAAGCTACCCTCCTTACTGGTCTACCTTCCCTTTCTTCTGACACAAGGCCCAGGTCCTGCCACCTACAGATGGTTTACTGCCGCTCTGGCAAGCACCTGAGTACATCTGTGCCCACACACATGAACACACACACACACACACACACGTTATGAAAGGAGAGTGTTCCAAGTGCACTAACACTAAAAGAACAACCTCATAGAGAGAGTAAATATCACATTCATCTGCAAAATAGGTCTAGGTGAGATTTCAGGACTAGGTGGAACAGAGCTAATGTGGTATCCTTTTAGGAAAATAATTTGTCTACAAAATTATACGTGTTTATTGAGAAAAAATTGAAAACCGTAAAAAGATAAATAAGAAAGCTATATTTACTCATAAAGTCACAATCTAAATTAACCTCTACAAAATGCTTTGGTGTTCTTCCTTCTGGTCTTTATTCTATACAGAATACTTACACATATTATCTGCATGTTTTACATATATGTCTACATAAACAAAATCACATATACAGTCTTGCATTCTGTTTAAACTTTAAAACGTCAACATCTCATTAGTAATATTCAGAAACATTTTTAATAACAGTTCATCCTATGGAAACCAAATAATATACCTAATAAATTCCCTTATTGTTGGAATCTGTGATGAACATGTTTGTATAAAAGAATTTATACAAATTAAGTGCTTCTCACTTAGTTCCTTAGGATAAATTCTTAAAAATAAAATCACTAAGCCAAAAGGTATGACTATTTAAGGTCCTTTATACATAGGTTGTTGTTTTTTTTCAAAGAGCTAATCTACCTAAAATCCCACATGTACTGGATTAAATAGAACCTTAGACAATAGTGTTAGCATTATAAAATCCTTCCTAATTTGGTACTTAGTTAGGATAGGCTAACTGCTGCAACAAACCATCCCAGAATTTCAATGGCTTAAAGCAACAAAAAGTTTTTTGTTCAGTCGACTGTCTAATGTGCGTTGGTAGGGCTATTCTGCTCCACACAGTCATGTAGGCATCCAGGGACCGAATCTCTTTCCATCCATTAGCTCAGCATTGTCTTAGGCCTCAGAATCCTTGGCTGTTTTTTTACCCATTAATGAACAAACAAGAGAAAAGAGAAATCATGGCAGATTGAGCTAGCAGCTTCATTGTTACCACTTGTGTTCCATTTTCCAGCTTAGTCACATAGACATACATAACTGCAAGAAAATGTGGAAAACGTGGAAAATGTGTTTTGCCTGTATTCCCACGAGGAAAACTTTGGTGAACAGCTCCTGGTACAGGGTGGGCATTCAATGCATTGTTGTAATAGGGGGGAAAACAGAAGTCAAGGTACTCTTTTTATTAGTAGTAAAGTGGAACAAATTTTCCTTTTTATTAGCCGAGTGTACTCTCTCTTCTTACAACTTCTTTACCAATGTTTCTGTATTTTTAAGAGCTTTTCCTAATATTAAGGATATTAACTATTCTTTTTTCTGAGACCTTTTTTCAGTTTAATTTTTTTCTTTTAATTTTGTTTATAATTTTTATGTAAACAAGTTTTTATTTTATGTGTTTGAATATATCAATTATTTTCTTTGTGACTTTTCAGATTAGCATCACAGAATTGCAAAGTACACAAAAACTGGGAGATTCTCACCCACCTCTCCAAATTTCATTATTTTGTATTCATAATTTACAGGTGAATAAATGATACTTGATGAAATAAAATGAATGGTGCAAGGTTTTGCAACTGATTAAAGGCAAAGTTAGGATTAGGGATTTTAAAAATTGATTCAGTGACAGGTGATGCCAAACACTTTTCAAACATTATTTTAATTGATTCTAAAGACAATATAAGGTAAATGCTATTGATTTCTCCATTTTACAGAAAAGGAAACTGAGGTTGCAAGCAGTGAGGCCTGAATATCAGAGTTAGTTAAGTAGAAGCCACATGATCTGAACCTAAGCCCACCTGATGATTGGAACCCGGTGTCACAGCACTACAATGAATGTCCCGCAGGTCTCCTGACATCATGCATCAAATATACAATCCCAGGAGGGTGAAGCCTGGGCCCTAGCCAGGAGAGATGCTGTGCATGAGGTTGTGCTTGGCCTGTTCGCTCCTGGCTGGCTTTGGCCTGGAGTCCAGGGTATTTTCTCAGTGTCCCCATGCATTTGCCAATACAGAATGCATACTGGCTCAGTGTGCCACAGCTACCATAAATCAATCAGCCACATAATCTGCCCTTGGTGATTCTGAACATTACAGGAAAGGATTGCCTTTTCCTGCTCCATTCTGCATTGACATGTGAGTTATGTCATTATTTTTTTAAGCGACAGAAATCTAGCCAATGATTTGTAGCAGTCACTGCTGTGCAGTGTATGCCAAAAGGCTCCATATATCCTTACAGAAGAAAGCAGAAACCTAGCAAATTGGTCTTACTTCCTTGACACAATTCTGTGATGGGCTGGTATTAGGTAAAGCTGAAATGATGTGCAGTGATTAAAAGATTATAATAATGTGAAACAGACAGACATCTCATGAATTAGGAAACACTTTCAAGGAAATTAAGAGAGGCAAGTCATTGGGGTCAAAGGTCACCCAGAAGTCAAGGGGAACAATAAAAAGCAATTGGTTCAGCAAGAATAAACTGTTACCATACCCTTTTTCTTGAACTCCACTGTCAATCACCATGCAAATCGGTTCTCTTCCTGTCTCTTCTGTTTGCCTGGTTGGTATCCCTGTGACCTCACTCAGGACTAGCAAAATGTCAACAATAAGAAAGCTTCTCTTCGATTATTATTTCATGCCAAGGTCTCAGAAACCAACATCTCAAGACCTATCCTCTCATTCAAACTGCTTTCCTGTATTAATCTCCTCCTGCTAATGGCCCATCCAAGATGAATAATAAAAGGACCAGTTACCAGCTCCACACCAACCCCTCCACCTGTTGAGGTTTCCTACTTGGTGGTGGCATCACCATCCTTCCATTGACTAAAGCTTAAGGCTTACCTGGGCTTCTATGATTCCCCTTCCTTTATGCCCTAGGTCCAAACTTTTGCCAGCACTCAACTCTTCGCTTGTACTATCTCTCAGAAAACTCTTTCCTCTCCCCCCATTTCTACTAGCCTCATCCAAATCATCATTCAGATAATTACAGTTAGTGTTTCTTAATTTGACTATCCATCTCTGTCAAAAATCAGAGGGGCATATTTCTGGATTTTCTACTCTGTTCCACTGATCTAGGTGCTGATTCCTCTGCCAATACCATATAGTTTTGATTACTGTAGCTCTGTAAGTCTTAAAACTGGATAGACTGATTCCTCTTACTTAGTTGTCTTTTTCAGAACTATTTCTGAAGTTTGACTATGATGTATCTTGGATGGATTTCCTTGGATTCATCCTCTTTGGAATTCACTAAGTTTCTTGAATCTGTAGATTTGTGTCACATCCTAACTTTGGGAATTTTTCAACAATTATTTCATCAAGTGCTTTTTTTTTTTTTTTTTCAGTTTTATCCTCTTATTCTCCCTTAGGATTTCAAATACACATTACATTTTGTTATAATGCTACGGGTCCCTGAGGACCTGTTCTTTTTCCTTCCCCCAGTCTATTTTCTCTCTGTTGTTCAGATTGGGTACTTTTTATTGTTATATATAAGTTCAAAATCACTGATTCTTTCCTTTGTCATTTCCATTCTCCTATTCAGAACATCCAGTGAGATTTTATTTCAGTTACTGTTTTATCAGTTCTAAAATTTTCATTTGGTTCTTCTTTATATCTTCTATTTCTTTGCCAAGGCTTTCTCTTTTTCTCATTTTTTTAAAGCATGAATATATCATAGCTCATTAAAGCATTGTTATGATGCTGCTCCAAAATTTTTATCAGATAGTTCTGACATCTCTGTCTTCTCAGTATTGGCATCAGCTGATAGTCTCTTTTCATTCAGGTTGAGATCTTCCTGGTTCTTAGTATGATGTGTGATTTTCAATTAAAACCTGGATATTTTATGTCTAATGTTATAAGGCTCTGGGTTTGCCTTAAACCTGACAACGATCCAGCAGGGGGAGGTAGGCCCATCTCATTATGACCAGGTAGGGATAGAAGTCCAGATTCCTCACTTGGCCTCCACTGGCACTGAAGGGGTAAGGGGAAACCCATCATTACTGTTGAGCGAGGGTGGGAGTTCCAGCTATCAAAATGGTCTCCATTAATACTTTCCCTGGCTAAGAGGGATAGCAGTGCCTCTTACTGTGCTTATGGCACCACTGGTGTGGGCGGGGGTGTAGAGAGGGAGCCCAGAAGGTGATACACAGCCTTGCTGGGTGGTGTTAAGAGTCCTGAATCACCACAGGCATCCTCTGACCACCAGTGAGGAGAGGAGGGATGTCTCAGTGCTGATGTAGGAGTGAAAATCCAGGCCCCCCAAATAACTAACAAAGAAACAGGCTTTCAGAAATGGGCTAGGCTATCACCATTCATTTAGGAATGAAGAATTATGACTCCAGAGATGAAGAATAGGTTGCTGGCAGTCAAGTGGCAAGTTAGTGGCAAAGTCAGAACTCAACGCCCATGCCCTTGGCTCCAGGACCACCTGTCTATGAACCAAAGAGTTCCTAAAGCACAGGAGAAGCTGCCCCCCAACACAATATGATAATGAAAAATCTGACCGGCGTTAGAAGGATAGTGGCTGCCTCATTTCACTACCTGCCAGATCCCAAGGCCAGAAACCACAAAAGGATATGCACCATCATCCCCTAAACAACACAAACACACACATACTCAAGACAGACCTTCTATCCAACACACATAGAAAAAGCACACTTGTGAACCAAGAACTACAGCTTCACAGTCACCTTTGGGGCTGTGGTCTTCCATCTGGAGAGGATCCTGGCTTTCCTGCCGTTGTAATCCCTGACACAAAGATCCACCCAGGAACTGCAGATCTCAGGGCAGTCTGCAGGCAAGCTTCCCCCTCCTCACTGGAGAGCTGGGTCTGCACACCGCTGGAGATGCAGACCTGGACTCTTGTCTGTCTGGCCCTAGCTGTTGATCTCAGCATAGCACTGCTTATTCTCCACAAGGGAAAGCTAGTGACCCAGGAGAGGAAACAGCCTTTATTTTGTTTCCATTTTAAAAGGCTACTGACTTTAGGGCATGTGGAAAGAACCAAAGTGTCAATTTCAAAGAGGCATAGCTTGTTTTGGAGCCGACCAAATATACAGAATTTTGGGGTGGGGTGTAAAAGAACAAAAATTCATCCTACTTTTACCAGTGCCCCTAGACACAAGCCTTGGTGTTCCTGCCATCCCTCCCCTGGCTTTCACAATAAAAATTCCAGGCAGCCAGAATCAAGTTCCAAACTCCGACCATAGACCATCAGTCTGCTGAGAGTCAGGCAGTTGTTAGACTCCAGGATAGTATGAAATAATAAACAGTTTTATGGTATACAATTGAAATTATGAAATTTAATAGTTATTTGATGCCTAAATTTCTAAACAATATGATTTAAATTGTTAAATTCATTAGAACAACCCTTTAAAGAATTATAAATTGTGTCATACAGGCTGAGAAATATCCATAATCTTTTGCTAGAACTTGTGAATTAAGCTATATTTTTTATGAGCTCTGGAAATCACTTCTATGAGTGATTTTTTTTAGTATTGGGGTATTTTAATGTTCATTCTTTTTATAATTTAAAACAATTTTCAGAATTTTGGGGTGGGGAGATATTATAATCATCTAGGTCAGTGATCAACAAATCCTGGCCAATGGGCCAAACCTACCTCAATGCCTGTTTTTGTTTCATTTTCAAATGGCTGAACAAATATCGAAAGATGAAAACTATTTTATGATGCAAAATTTATATTAAATTCAAACTGCAATGTCCATAAATAAAATTTTGCTAGAATACAGTGCAGCCCATCCATCACTTATGTGCTGTCTACGGCTGCTTTTGAACTCAAAAGACAGAATTGATTAGTTGCAACAAAGCCCATACAGCACAAAGGCCAAAATACTAACTCTGGCCCTTTACAAAACAAGCCTGCTCAACTCCTGATCTAGACAGTCTGTCCAATGATGATACCAGACTAAAGCTCACTGAGATGATAGTGACAGCAGCAGCAACAATCAGCTTAGCTACTGAGGAAGCCAAGTAACCATCCTGAGACACCAAGCAGGCAATTTATGAGCAAACCCGCTGTGCAATGTTAGAGCTATAACCCACAATGTGAAAAGCAACATTAAGACAAAACTCTGACACATTCTGAGAACTATCAAGCACAATCGCTCTTTACATTTATTCTACAGGGGGTGGGGGACGGTCTGGAATCTGAATAATGAGAGATCTGAATCCTGTGAGGTCTTCAAGAATGCAGCCTTCCCTTAAAAGAGAACACCCTTCTACTTCCTTTCTCCCCTTGACACCACAGATTGTTTCCCTCTGTTTAAGGTGGGGGATGGCCCTAGCCAGTTTGGGTCAGTGGACAGAGCATTGGCCCGAGCTCAATTCCAGTCAAGGCCACATATGTCAGTTACAGGCTCCTTCCTAGTCCCAGTCCTGATCAGGTTGTGTGCAGGAGACAACCAATCAATGTGTCTCTCTCACATTGATATTTCTATCTTTCCCTCTTGTCTTCCCCAATTAAAAATAAATAAATAAATAAATAAATAAATAAATAAATAAATAAAAATTTGGGGGAATAGCTCAGTCTCTCTGATTCCCAGATTTTATAAAGTTACATAATGTTAATCAGTCTGATTACATAATGTTAGTCACACTGATCATTCTCTCTACCTGCACCTCTAAAGCTGTAGGTCCCTCCTGGCAGAAACATAATCTTCATTTTTAAGCTGGTTGGACCTTGCAGTGCTCATTAAGGCACATAGTAGGTGCTTTGTTTCATTGTAGGAATGACACTATATATATATATGCTGTCCTCTCTAACTCCTTCCCTAAATCCTGTTTTACAGTTCATCACACAGTTGAGGAAACAAGCTCAAGGCAGTAGCTGTTCAAACCACACAGGCAATAATACGCGGCAGTCAGGTCTGGAATTCAAAAGCAGGGTAACTGATGACTAGTAGAGGCTCAGAAGTATTGGATGCAAAAGAGAATAAATGCACAGTGACACCCATACAGAGCATATAAGCATGATCTCAGAAGTTGCCAAGACTTAGTGAAAGAAGCCAGTCACAAAATAGCACATACTGCATGATCCCATGTCCATGTGAACACTGCATGAACACTGACATAATTTCCTTGTATGGAACTAAGAAAGGCCCCACCTCATAGCACCTCTTCCATCTCTTGCTAGGAGAGGCGCTGAGCTCCTAAGTGTGAGCCTGAGGGAAGAACAGTACCTACTGAGGAAAAGAAAGGGGAAGCCAAAAACAAGCTCCCATTCTGCTTCTGGGTACGCTCACCTGGGCTCCCAGTGCCTCTTCCTGCCAAGTTCCTGGGCAGCGGTAATGTTAACAGAGAGACTCCTGCTTTTGACCTGACAATTACATGGTCAAGAACTGAGTTCTCAAAACAAAATGTGAGATCAGAAAAAAAAATAATAATAAAAAAAATTATATATATATATATATATATATATATATATATATATATATATCTACAGCAAATTGAACATTCATTTTAGTAGCACTAGTTTTTTTGATCTGGGAAAAACTAGAAATAACTGGGTTGCTAACAGTGAGTAGGGAACCCATGATGGAGAAAAATTATGGAAATCATCATGCTTAAAAATGGGAAACCTGACTTGGTCAATTTTGCGTTTGTGAAATGTTTACACAAAATCATACTATGTGGAAAAAGATAAATGTGCACATGTTCAAATTATAAAATACAGGCAGGTATCAAGGAGAAGACAGAAGGATATCAGCTGTTAGTGTGCTGTGCATTTATGTAAGATGGGAAGGAAGGACAGAAGAAGGAAGGGTGGAAAGGAAAAGGGAGGGATAGAGAAAGGATGGTGATGGTTCGGTAAATTACATGTACAGTAAAACTTAAATTAAAACATAACACAGTAGTGGAATTATAAAGTATACAGTCTTTCTATCAAATACCTTAAGAGTATTTTCACTCTTTGCCCAGAAACAGTACGATGCATTAACAGAAGTACTTAAGAATGCACAAAACGCCTCGCCAGGATGAACCCCCATAGCTTTACCAATGGCAGGAGCCAAGGGCAGCCCAACAGGGTGGCCAAAGGGAAGAAGCTGGGCCTCCCTGCTACTCCAGACCTGGGAACCCAGCCAGCCCCACGGACGCCCCCCCTGCACATGCGGGCAGGGCACTCACTGCACCTGCCCATTTTGTTCTTTCACATCTGCCCGCTCTACTCATTGGGCACCCCCTGAGCTGCATCTGTTTTGAGCCTGTAACTCCACCCCTTCTCTAAGCAAAATAGTCAGTCTTACTTTTTAATTTAAAAGTTGTAAGTGGTGACACAATAATCAAAAGGAATGGTGTACTAATACATGGTTCACCATGGATAAACCTTGAGAGTATTTTTCTTAGTGAAAGAAGAAAATATGTGGCCAGTCACCAAAGACTACATATTATATGACTCCATTTACATGAAATGCCCAGAATTTTTAGAGACAGAAAGTAGATTAGCGGTTTCCAAAGACTGGATGAGGGTAGGAGAGGGGAATGAATGTAATGGGTTCTGAGTTTCTGTTAGAGGTAATGAAACTATTCTGGAATTAGATGATGTTTGTTGATGGTTGCACAACTTTGTGAATAAACTAAAAACCACTAAATTATACACTTTAAAATGTGTGAGCTACAATTGGACTTCCTAGTGGATTACAATTAGACTGAGGCACCAACGGGCTCATTAGTTCCCACATTGCACATGTTTTGGAGTCAGATGGATTGGAATTCAATCCAAACTCTGACATCTACTTCCTGTGTGAGCCTGTGCAGTGTCGTTAACCTCCCTGAACCTTGGGTTTCTAGGCTGTAGAATAGGAATAGTACAGTTCACAGGGATTGCTGAGAGGATTAAGTAAGTTAATGCAGGACCTGACAGGGAACTCTGTAACATGCGCCTCCCTCTCTCTGAGCTGGCCAAAGGATCCTTTGAACTTCAAGCAGAATGAAATCCTGGGCCTCGACTAAAGCATCACTGAAGTCAAGCCGGGCCTGGGTACCTGTCTGTTCTGGAAAAGACACTAAATGGATCTAGAGGCTGAATGTCCCAGCATACCCTTCAGTCTTCAAAACTCGAAGACATGGCTCCGCCCCCAAGGCTCACCTGAGAGCAGCAATAAACTCCCTCAGGCTTCTCAGAGGGCCTCCCAGTCAGTCTGACCTCCTCTCAACCTCTGATAGTGTTACTATTATTAGCTTCAAGCAAGAATGAGGCAAAGGGGACTCAGAGAACCCAAGAAAGAAAATAGGGCTTCAATCCACATCCAATTTTTAAAAACTTTTTCAAAATTCACTTTCTCAAATAATGCATTTTGTTTTTAAAAATGTTACACAGTTAAAAGTAAAGCACAGGCCAGAAGTATCTTTATAATACTACAAAACTAAACCAAAGTTTTTATTTTCTTTTTAAACACCCCCCACCTCTCAAACCCCCACCCCCCACCTAAAATGTTGTTATGAGTTGTATTGTAGGAAGGGCTGTCTCCACACTCCTAGTTTGGCTCTCAAGACAGCTGCCCTCTCTGCCCTCAGCCGCTGCCCTCAGGCTGTCAGGGCACAGCAAGGCTGGCACCAGGCAGAGCTGATGTGGAGGTGGCCTGGCGTGCCACAGAGGTCCAGGCAGGAGTCAGTCCACAGGTCTGGCCGCCAGACATGGAGGCCAGGGCAAGGGGTAAGCAGTAATAAAAGGGCATCTGGAGGCCAGGAAGCCCAGCAGCAAAGGGAGGTGGGAAAGGGACCAGAATTCCAGGCATGTGAGGGTCAGGGGTCAAGCAAGCAAGATCAATCAAAAAGTAGTTATCAATTCACCCTAAGCAAGTCTTAGAGGGTGGAAAAGAAGCTCCTTACTTAGATCCTTCCCAAAAATCTAATCTGCCTCTTCTACTCCCAGAGACCGCTTTAAGCATTTTACACTGTCATGAATCACACCCATTTCACAGGCCGGAAAAGTGCAGCACAAGAGGTTAAGGAGAGTGTTCTCTGACACACAGCACAGGTGGAGCCAAGGCCTGCATTCAGGCTGCGGCCTCAGAATCATGGGGCTGCTGCTGACAGGAAAGAGTGCCAGGCTCCCTCTTTTATCTTCCTAAAAATGACCGGGGGTCAGAGGCTCTGAGTTTCAGGAAACGTCTGTTTGGTAACTACATATTTGTAACTTGCTGATATGATCAAAGCAGATAGAACAGCCTCCCAGCAGTCTGTGTACCCATTTTTATAAGAAATTCATCTCTCTTGATTGAGCTTCCAAGAAAAAGGGTTAAGTTCAAAAAAGGGTTTGTCACCCACCTCAGTTCAGCCGTCACATGGCTGCATCCTTGGAGTAACTCAAAGGCCAGACTCCCCTTCATCAGCAGCCTGCAGATAATCCCCTAGCCATTTCCCTGCTGGGGCTCCAAGGGCCATGGCCTAAAGGGTTAACCATCTCATTTCCTCCTGTCTTTCAAACCTTAATCCCCATCCTGAGCTGGGTGCATTCCAAGCCCACCTGGGACAGGTCAAGACTAGCCTGGCCATGGCTAGCCCTTTATTTCCCTTGGCAGGAGATGAGATGGGGCATCCATTAATCACTCATTACTTGGGTCCTCGATGCTGGCCAGCCCTGGGAGGGTGGGGCAGGCACCGCCTCTGCCCAACCCAGGTCCTGGGCCTCCCAGTGCCACCCTTTTGGGACAAGATACCACAGTCCAAGCCTGGCCCTCTATCATCTGGACCATGTCCAAGAGGAGAGGGGTTAAAAGGCAACACCACCAGGGTACCACTAAGCAATCAGTTTCAGCATGGCACATCAAAGAGGGCACTATGCATTGTGCAGTTAGTTGAAAGAATGAGTAAAAAGAAGACATAGGTAGAAAGAGACCACTGTCCCAGGACAACTAACCATCAATAAAGAGAACTACTGTCTACTTGCTTCTTAAATTCTTGGAGGAATCTGAAGAAAAACTGGAGAGAAGAAAGGATGCTGAATGGAGAAGTCTTTATTATTATTACTGCACAGCTAGGGCTGTTCATTAGCTGGGTTTCCATATAAGGTTGCAACAGGCAGCTCTTTAATCACAAAAACCCTGGACCTGAGGGAGTCTAATATTATATATTTTTCTACAGCACAGATATTGAGCACCAAGATCCTGCCAAGCACTGACCAGGTACAGAGTAGATAAGAAAAACGAGATGAGAACAGACACTGAGCCCCTACCATCTGCCAGGCATTTGCCTAATGCTCTGCAAGCTGTTCACTGGTCCTGACACACCCTCCGGGCTTTGTCCATGCCTTCCTTACAGTTGGGGAAACCAAGGTTGGTGACGAGAGGGGCAAGATAAAGGCCTCTAGAATGAAGAATACCTGATAATCACCAGACCCCATCCTAGTGCCACTCACCGTATCTGTGGGGCATGGCTGGCAAGGTGCGGTAGGCCCTATTTGGGGAGTTCTAGCCCATTTCTTACCCCAGGAAAGTTGGGGCTCCCCAAAAAACCCCACCCTGATCCTTTTCCCTTAGCAGTTGCTCAAACCCAGGAATAAATTCACAGTGAGCCTGATGGAGGCAGGACTTCCATGCCTGCTCTCATCAGGGTGTGGGGAGTGTGCTTTCAGGGCTGCACTGTAGACCCCCTTCGCCAAAAGAGGGCTCTCCACCTGGCCAGGGCCCTGTTAAAAAGGAAATGCCACCTGGGGAAAAGTGGCTTATGAGCTGACCACCTGACACTAGCCCCTCATTGTAAAGGCAGCCCAGGGCAGTGGTCCTCAATCTGAACCTGCATGAGAACCACCTGAAACAGTCTTAAAAATACCAACTCCTAGGCCCTGCCTCTACCCTGGAATCTGTTTTTTGTCCCACTGCCCCCGTCCTCCCCTCTCTCTCCCCCTCCTTCTTCGTTCCCCCACCCCTACCTCCACCAGATCCTAATTCTGATCCAGATGTTCTGAAGACAACACTTTCAGGAAAGAATCATATACTGGAAAGAGCACCAGACTTAGAGACCTGGGTTCTAAGATTTAGGTTCAAAACCTGAGTTGTTGACGTCAGGCAAGTAACCGGACATTCACATTCATATCCTTATAAAATATGAATGCTAATGTCTCTGACATAGGTTGCTGGGAAGATTAAAGCACACACCCCTGCTCACTGAACATAACTTGAATGAGTTCATCAAGCCAATGAGGCTCCAGAAACCAGAGAAGACATATTGGTGAGTTGGAGAAAGAAGAGAGGGCAAAACAGGCCCAGTAAATGAGGGGAACCCTGAAAGGAAGTAAGAGTCAGAGGAAGCTAAAGCCAGAGCCTCCCACGGAAGCCCCCCATACCCAGCATCAGCCTGTGTCATACGTTAGCTCTTGACAAAACATTTCTAATCCATTATTTTCATAGAGAAGATAGCCAATATTTACACATAAAACCTTTATATCTACACATACATAAATATCACAATCCTGTGTACACACACACACACAGAGAAAAATAAAAGGGGGAAGCATGGAGAAAAGAGGAGAAAGATGGAAGAAGTGAGATGGCAGGTCAAACCCAGTCAAGTCACAGTGTGGATCTGCTGTGCTGGTAATGTGATACCCCCCTTGGAGAGGCCCAAGGGGAGACCAGTACTGCTTGGCTGGGGCTCGTCCACTAGGACATGTCCAGGCTGAATACAGAGTCAGTGCAAACAATGCAGGAGAGTACAGAGGGGATTCAGGGAGGAGAGGGGAGTGGTGCAAGAAGGCTGGATACACTTCCTGGCAAGGTCTGGGTTAATAGAGGGGACATCTGAATTTCTGAGCACAATAAAGAGAATGGGAAAGAGGAGTGAAGGGTTTTAGGCAAGAAAGAATTGGGGAGCTCTTGGATAATAAAGCAGACTAAAATTAAGCCAGTTTTAAATGCCCTGATAAAGAATGGCCTTGGCTCAAACTGTCCACAAAAGTACATTCATATCTCCAGGGCTTTGCTCAAGCTCTCCCCCCTCGCCAGCATCCCTCCTCCTTCCAGCCGTTTCCACCTCCTTGGAGTCCTCCTCAGGCTTCAAAACCCAGCTGTAATTTCCCTAGTTTTTCCCGTGCAGAAAAGTCTCCCTCATTTGTGCCTCCTTGATGGTTTGCACACCCCAAATATTCTACATTGTTTTATGGTTATATCTTTATGTCTCTTTCTCTCCCAGGTGGCCATTAATCATCTGCTAGCCTGTCAACAAACTGAGGGCAAGGATATTGTCTTGTTCTTCCTGAAGCTCCAGCACATAGTAACAGTTCCTGGCACAGCAGACACTCAGAAATATCTGCTGGAGACAAATTAAACAGAAATGAATATGGGGGTTGGGGTGGAGGGCCGATTTTGATTTCTTGAGAGGAATGATGTGGTGAAATCAGAATTTTAGAAATATTAATCTGTCAACATAAAAGAAGATGGATTAAAATGAAAAAAAGAGACTCATGGCCAGGAGTCAAGAGAGGAGTTATCACTGTAATTTGGACATAAGTGGGGGCAGAGGGAATGGAGACAGAAAAATAATTTTCTGAGATATCACAAAAGAATGTAGAAGGGACTTGGTAATGAATGAGCTATAAATGTGGGGGATAGGGTGAGGGCAGTCTGGACCACTCAAATATTGAGACTCCTGGACAACTGGGAGACAGGTGGGAGAAAAATGTGGGGGATCGAGAAGGAAGGGGGTGGTTGATACCTGGCCTCTCTGTAGGATAACGAATTGCAATTACAAGCATTTCTCGGCAAAACAAAAAACAAAACCCACAACACTTCCAAATCACAATTTCTAACCCTGATCTTTCTCCCGAACTCTGGCTTGTATTGTATTTATTTTTTTCCCTAACAGCCATTTAGAAACATTTCTTCATGGCAGGGGAACCTGAGATAAAGATACGGCCCACCGGTGCCCTGTTCAGTGGTGGGCATGGACAAGTCCCCAGGCCTCCCCGGGAAAGTCCAGGGGGTGCACTGCTCATTCCGGAGTACTCTGGTATTCTGATCACCCAGTCTCGCTTCCCGTTCCCAGCCTGTGGGAAACCCCTGTTCCAGTCCTGCAAAGGTTTATAGGAAAATCCCAGGACTCCCGTCTGTTTCCTCTCATTAATTCCAGGGCGAGAAATATTTTGTTTTCTAAAGAAATTCAACTATGGTGCCAACAAAAATCTATAGAATTGAGGAGTAATGTATTTAAATCACGTTCTTAAAATTTTTGCTTGGCTGTATATTGAGACCCAGTAAGATCATATTATCCCAACCACTTCCTCACCTTTATCAATGAAGTAGAAGACAGAGGTTATGCAAGTTTTAAGAGCCATGCAATTTTGAAAATCTTTACACTATTCTGTGCCTGGATTAGCAGAGGGGACTGCTGGAAAGATAATTCTGTAGACTCTCTTTGGTCTCTATTTCTCTTACTCCAAACTCCCACAGGCATCTCATGACCACTCAGCTACCCAGGTCCAGGATTGCAGACACACTTCCTGCAAAGGGGAAAGCTTGGCGCGGTGGGGTCACAAAGGAGACAGGAGGAGACCCAAGTATGCACAGTTGAAAGGCAGCAGTGGGAGCTGGGGGCGGGGGTGGGTGTGGACTGCTTAGGAAACACCAGAACCACACATTCCAAATGCTAAGTGGCCTGAGATCGCCCTGAAAACCCTTCCCAAGTTAGGGCTAATGTTATTTCAAGAAAAAAATAAATAAATAATAACTACCAGGCCCCTAAAGCCCCGGGTGTGTGGCTCTGGAAAAGCTAATGGTAAGAGCGCACCAATGCTGCAGGGAATTGGGCTGCACTTGGGGAAGCGTGCTGAGTTGGTGGGAAAACCCATCCACTCCGACTCCCGCTGGCTCTGCGATGCCGCGGCTCAGCTGAGACACACACGGACCTGAGGCTTCATAGAAAGCGGCGTGGCCAAGGCCGCCGGCCGCAGCTCCACGGTCGCCGACCGCAGCTCCACGGTCGCCGACCGACACTCGACCAGATCAACTCTCAGGCCCCGGAAGGAGGGAAGCGAGGCCGAGGCGGGGGCGCGCGGGCTGGCCCTGCATTCGCCGGTCCCCTCCGCCCAGACCCAAAGCGCGCGGGCCGGACTCCGGACGGCAAGGTGGGCTGTCCCTAGAGTTTGAGTTGGGGGCAGAGGGTGAGTGCCGGCGCCCGCAGGACGCGCGAATCCGCCGGGAAGGGAAGTGAGGGAAGGAGGTCCTTTGCAAGGACCAGGCGCCGCGGGCTTCCAGAACCCGGTGCGGACGCAGCCCAGGGGTCCCAGAAACACCCACCCGCCCCGCGCCGCGGAGCCGCCCGCACCGCCGCTCAGAGGGCCGAGGAGGGAGCGGGCGTTGGAGGGCCGGGACGCGGGCAGCTCTGCTCACCTGGGGGTCCACGTCCCGCAGTGGCCGTCGGCCGCCTCCCTCACCTCGCCCAGTGTGGTTCCCGGAGCCGGGCAGCCCAAGCCCGCCGCCCCGCGCCCACCCAGCACAGGCTCCCCTACGCCCCGGCTCCGCGTCGGGCTGCGCGGGCGGCTAGTGGCTCATGCGCGCGCGGAAAGCTCTGGCTTGGAGTCTGCGATCGGATAGCCTGGACCCGCGCTCGCTGCGTCCCGCCTCCCTCCCCCATTCGCGGCTTCCCGCTGTCATCTGGAGCCGCTCCTGCCGTCCCCTGGCGGCCGCCTGGGGAAGAACAGGCCCCAATTCACCCTGGGGACTGTCCCCTTGCAAGGATGAGCGAGGGGGGTGGTTGGTACCATCCAGTATATGGGAGGACAGAGGCAAGGAGGACAAGAAGGTGGCCAGAGTGGTCCTGGCTCGCCAGGACTAGTGAGACCAGGAGATAAGGTAAAGCCAGATGATGGAAGGTCTTGAATTCCATGTGATTCTTATCCTGAGGTTTGTGGGAGTCATGGAAGGACTGAAGCCCAGGAGGAACAGGGCATCCTCAGGTTTTGGAACAACCATTCAGTCTGCAACAGGATAGGGCTGAGGCTGAAGCCAGAAGCCAGCAAGAAAAACTGTCCTGTAAACCAGAACAGAGAAGGCAGTGACTGTAAGGATAGCGAGGGATAAGCCCTTGTCTAAAGAGCACACACCATCACACTCTTGGGCATATTCACACACAAGAGGAGCTCCACTGGGCTTCTTCTGAATGCAAGAGAAAAAGACAAGAGTCCTCGAAATTCGAGCTGGGGCTAGACAGCATGGGGGAGAGAAAACCCTTGATAGGAACATGGCTTCTTGTCTTACTCAGGGTAATACTTTGGGAAGAACATAACTGCCACAACATCATCCTCTTCCTCACCATTGAACTGTGATTTGTATATCCATGCCCCTCTTTTTACTAATTTGGAAATTGTCCCAAAGAAGGCATGATCAAAATTACACAGCTAGTTGGTGGCTAGTAAACTGGAGCCCATGTTTCTTGACTCCTAGTGCAGTACTACATTCTTTACAATCAAACAGAGGTGTTTAGGACTAGTGAGATAGGAAATAGAGTGACAGAGAGAAAGTGCCCCTCCTCTCCAAGGAAGGGTGGGGTGGCCTGAAACATTGGAAGAGGCTGTCCAGACACAGGCCATCTCCCTAAATGTGAGTCACCTGTGTGTTTGTTTATCAGTGCCCCTCAAGTCCACCAGCAGGGGTTGTTTTGAAAGTGCAGGTACAGGGTAGACAATGAAGCTGCTTGCCTCAGAGCCAGGCCAAGCCAGGGGTGGGTGCCATGTATGGGGGAGAAAGGAGAGCAACAGGACAGAAAACTCAGGAGCAAGGAAAGGGGAGTGAATAAAAGAGAAAGTGGCAAACCGAGGGCTTAGGCCAATGAAAGAGAACCAAATTTGAGTGCTGACTACTACCTGAGAGCCTGGGCAGAGCCAGTTCTCACTGATTCACTGGCTCAAATGGGTTGAAATAATTTCACAGTTGATCAAACAGATTCTGATTGCATGCACCCAGTGTGAGTGGAATTAAATTAATCCTGAGTCTCATGGTTCTCATAGGTCCAGGTTAAGTGGATCTAACAGTGCTAGTCAATTCTGGCCAATTTAAGCCATTTAACATGATAGAAAAATAACACAACATTAGAATGTACTCAATGCCCCTGAATTGTACACATAAAAATGGTTAAAATTATAAATGTTATGTAATTCATATTTTACACATTTTTTCAAAAATAAAATAAAACTTTTAAACATGTTTGAATTTGATTAATTTATAAACTCATTTAAGAGATATGTACTAAATACTGAAAAGGACTTGGTGTTAGGAAGTAAATGTGAACTGAAAAAAAAATTTCCATTACAAAAGAAGCTCAGAATAAGGTAAGGAAGTCATTCTAGTAGATATGCAGAAGCATCTGAGAGTTCACAGGAAGGGAGAGGGAATCTGAGATGTCCTCCTGAGCTGAGTTTTAGAGGATGAGGGGAGTTCATCAGGCAGGGCTTGTGGGTTTATTAGTTTTTATGAAAAAAACAAACTAATTTTAGATTTACATATAAGTTGTAAAAATAATACACAATATTCCCTTATAGCTCCCACTCTTATATCTTCCCCTAATGTTAACATCTTGCATAACCAAAGTCTAATTATTTATTGACGAAACTTGATCCATCTAACGTAGGGTGGCTCTTCAGAGCTGCTTCTGATCCATTTCAGATTGTTTTGACCATATTTTGTGTACATAAACACAAAATGTTCTTTATTTGAAGTCAAGACTATATTGCAAAATCTGCTCACATATTAAATTAAAAGATATTTGCATTGCATATAGAAACCTGTGTATTAATTATTTAAAACAAGGTTTTAATCTTTCAGTCCTGGTATTTTCTACTTTTATCCAAATGTGTATGTATGCCTGAGTCAGATTGGCAGGATTTAGTCCTGAGTTTGAAAGGCGCTACTAGCCCTCAGCAACAGAGAGGACAAAGAAGGGTGGGTGCCTCAGATCACAGAGGCCACCCCAGGGTGCCTCCCTGGCAGGCCAGTGTCTTCTATGCACAACTTCTTGGTGAGTGTGTTGTTAGTTACCCTGTTGCATATCTCAGTGACAAGGTGCTCACTACCTCATACTGTTGTTGGAGGATCTCTATTAGAAAGCCCCTTAACATTTTAACTGAAAACTTTTCCCTTGTAACTACTACCCAATGACAGACAAAAAGCATAAATTTCTGCATGTGTCAGCTCTTATACACAGAGTGGCCAGATTACTATGATCTCTGAATGCATAATAATCTGGCCACTCACTGTACTTCTCTTGAGTACCTCATTTATTTGATATCAAAGATATTATAAATCATGCACCTGATCAGATTTCCCCTTTGCACTGGATGGTAGAAAGCTCAGGGCAAATAGGTGGTTGATCTCCAGCAAAAGTCTAGAATACTTTTAGTACCCATTTGAGATACAAATACACTGTGGTCAGATTATTATGCATTCAGAGATCATAATAATCTGGCCACTCAGTGTATGTGGGACAGTCCTAGCTCACACCTGATTTCCAGGAGTAATTATTAATTTGTGATTAATAGTGCCCCTTTCACTCTGTTGTCCCAGTTGAAATGCTACATGATCTGGTCCTCTGCACAAAAGACTTCCAGCACCCACCTCACTAAGGCTGCCTCCTACCAGGACCCAGTCCTAGCATTCAGCCAGTCCTCCTGAGAGTGCCCTGCCTGAAAGAGTCAGCATACCTCGAGGGTGCCCCAATGCTGGAGGATGCTGAGAGACACTTGCAGGGATTTCAGAGCAAGGTGTGAACAGGCCACAGGAGAGCAGCGTGGGACCACTGGCCCATGTGGGGACTTGTGAGTCACACACCTGCACCTCAGGGGAAAGAAAGCACTGACCACAGAGCCTTTCACCAGTGGATCGTTTCTGGGGCCTAGAGTCCCAAAAATTACACTTTGAAAAGTACTGCTCTGCATTCTTGACAAACACTGGTGTTTTCATCCTAATGGCATTTCAGGGGACCAGCAGGGAA
Source organism: Pipistrellus hanaki (assembly GCF_964339955.1). Classification (NCBI taxonomy): domain Eukaryota; kingdom Metazoa; phylum Chordata; class Mammalia; order Chiroptera; family Vespertilionidae; genus Pipistrellus; species Pipistrellus hanaki. The sequence continues at coordinate 105,569,755 of NC_140503.1, forward strand.
GGAAACCCTTATATTTGGTCAACTTTGTTAATGTTTTGAAGGCGGAAGGGAAACAGACATATATTCAAACCCCTAATTTCAGGCCCCAGAGAGGTACTAGGACACGTCACAATACTTAAAAAATTGTTTAATTTTCTTATTTGTAATCTTTGTAGCCTGTAAAGTCAAGGCGAGCTTGGATGCTCAACACAACCCTTTAGAGTTGGTAACTTTGTCATTGTTTTAAGCAGTTTCTAAGCTCCTGAGGTGAGTTTCAAGAAGCAGATTGCCTCCTTAACACAGTCCCTTCTCTTCCTACTCCAGAGCCTATGGGATATTGACCTAAAGACTGCCCTATGCCTCTGCCTGGGGCTGGCCCTTTGCTGGACTGTAATCCAGGACAAGGCAGAGAATGGAAATCTGCAATCACCACTCCCAGGGCAGAAGCAGAATGGTTTCTAGGTGGAAAACCAAGGTTTCCCATGAAGTGTTGGAGTCTTTACGCTACATTTCAGGTTCCAGGTCCTGTGTCCAGTCAGCAAAGATAGTAAATATCATGTTAGAGAGTGAAAGCAAGATGATGGCATAGGTGAACACCTAAACTGCTGCCTCGCACAACAATTTCAAAACTACAACTAAAAGACAAAATGGACATAATCCAGAACACAGGAAGGCTGGCTGAGTGGAAATTCTACAACTAGAAGGAAAGAGAAAAGTATACTGAGACTCAGAGGAGCTGCGAAAGGCTGAGGTACGGAGACACGCATGCAGAGAGGTTGGGTGGCTAAGTGCCTGGCTGGCTTTCTCTGGCAGGAGGGAGATGGAAGCTCCCAACTGTACTGAACCCCAGTTCCGGGTGAAACCCTGGGAACCCGGACTCATACAGGGGAAGTCTGGACTATCTGGAAAGGAGGGGAGTGTGTGGAAACTCAGGAGAGCCACGAAAGGCAGAGGTCTGGAGGTACATGCGAGAGTGCATGCAGAGAGGACTGGCTGCTGAGTGTGCCTCTGGCTTTCTCTAGCAGGAGGAAGAGGTAAGCTCCCGACTGCACTGAACCCCCATTTTGGGCGAGACCGTGGAGACCCAGACTCATACAGGGGGATTCTGGACTGTGGGGAGGAGAGAGGAGTGAATGGAGACTCAGGGGAGCCACGAAGGGCAGAGGTATGGAGGCACACGCATGAGTGAGCACATAAAGGACTGCAGAGATTACTGAGGGACACTGAAACCCAGGAGCCTCATAGGGCAGAGCTGACAGGAAGCCAAGGCTATCTGCTCAGCCCTGAGACCCTGCCCCATCAAAGCTGAGCACAGAGGCTTTTGCAATTTTGCAAGTCTTATCTCATAAGGCTGTCTCCAGCACAGAAGTTCTCCCATCGTAGACACAACTAATCCTCACAGCCAATTGGCCTGGAGGTCAATTTCTCCAGTGATACCAACAACAATCAAGACTTAACTATAACAAGGCTGTACACACTGTCCACAAAGGGGTGCACCAAGAGTGTCCACCTCAGGTAATTGGGGAGGCTGAGCCTCTGGGCCCTGTAGGACACATAGCACACAAAGCTACTCTACCAACTCAGGGAAGCAGTGGAAATACAGAGACAAAGAAACAGATCACAAACGAAAGAAATGTAGAAAAACAAATGACTGGATATAGAGTTCAAAACTATAGTTATAAGGTTTTTCAAGAATTTTCTACAAAAGGCTGATAAATTTAGCAAGACCCTCAGGATATGAAAAAGGACCAACTAGAAATTAAGCATACACTGACTGAAATAATAAATATTATACAGAGACATAACAGCAGACTAGAGGAATGCAAGAATCAAGTCAAAGATTTGAAATACAAAGAAGCAAAAAACACTCATTGGAAAAGCAAAAAGAAAAAGGAATCCAAAAATTTGAAGATAGCGTAAGAAGCCTCTGGGACAACTTCAAAAATACCATCATCAGAATTATGGGGGTGCCAGAAGAGGAGAGTGAGCAAGATATTGAAAACCATTTGAAGAAATAATGACTGAAAACTTCCCCCACCTGGTGAAAGCACACAGAACCCCAAACAAAAGGAATCCAAAGAGGACCACACCAAGACACATCATAATCAAAATGCCAAGAGCAAAGACAAAGAGAGAATATTAAAAGCAGCAAGGGAAAAACAGTTAATTACCTACAAGGGATTACCCATACAAGTGTCAGCTGATTTCTCAACAGAAACTAAGCAGACCAGAAGGGAGTGGCAAGAAATATTCACAGTGATGAACAGCAAGAACCTACAACCAAGATTTGGTACTCTACCCAGCAAAGCTATCATTCAGAATTAAAGGTCAGATAAAGAGATTCACAGGTAAGAAAAAACTAAAGGAGTTCATCACCACTAAACCAGGATTATAGGAAATGCTGAAATGTACTCTTTAAGAAGTGGAAGAAGAAGAAAAAAGTAAAGATAAAAATTATGAACAACAAATACATATCTATCAACAAGTGAATCTAAAAATCAAGTGAATAAAAAATATGAGGGACAGAATAAACTGGTGAATATAATAGAATCAGAGGCATAGAAAGAGAGTGGATTGATAATTCTCAGGGGGAAAGGGTTGTAGGAGGTGCGGGAAGAGTCTGGACAAAAATCGTACACCTATGGATGAGGACAGTGCGGGGGAGGTAAGGGCAGAGGGTGGTGTGGGAACCAGGTGGAGTGGAGCTATTGGGGGGAAAAGAGGAACAATTACAATAATCTGAGCAATAAATATTTATTAAATTAAATAAAAACAACAACAAAAAGAAAATGTCATGTTACCTGGTACAAGACAGTTTTTGGAATCCCAAGTATTCAAATGATTTCACTTTTGCCTCTTTGCAAGTGACAACACCCTCCAGCGAAGAGGCAATACCCAGACGGTAGCCACCCTCTCTGAGTAGCCACACTGAGCTAGTTGGGAGGTGGACATGGTGGCCTCCAGATGGGCATGCTTCCTATCTCCTGTGATAATTAACAAGGTGAAGACAAGAGCCATCTTTGGAATAAGTCCATTTCCAAGTGCCTGCCTGTCTCACACATGATTGATCATTCACTCATCTTTATTGAAGCTAACTATGAATGATTGAAGGGAGAATTAGAATTGTTAACAGAGGCAAAGGGGATAGTGTGGGAGAAACCATTCTAGACAGAAGTGCAATGTCTCTGAGGGGGACCTGATACACTCAAGGAGCACAAGGAAGGGCTGTGTGGCCAGGACTCAGAATCCAGGACAGAGACAGGAGGGAGGTGCCAGGAGCAAGAGGGCTGTGATCTGACTTTTGTGGAGTCTTCCAGCCATGACTAATAATCCTTTGACAACCACAAAGGCACTGGCATGTTCCACCAGAACAAATAAAAGCCATAGGTGGAAGCAGGGTTCTGGAGCCCCCGTTGTGCCAGATGCTGGATTTGGGGGAGGTCCAGGGATCCCAGAGTGAAAGTAGTGAGGGTACTTGGGGTAGTGGCTGTTATTGGACTAATACGGAAGTATATCATTTTGTAAATGATTGGAAAAACTGTTCTGTGCAAATCTGTTAAAAGTCAGTGATGCTTATGACCATTTTTGTGCATTGGGCTATTTCCAAATGAGCAAGAGAAAGCCTCTGTGGAGTTTTAAGTGGAAGCTAACATGATCAGATCTGTGTTTATCCAAAGGAAGAGGAGGGAAAAAACCACTTGGTTATTAAGGGGGGGAAAGAGGTAATACAAAAGCATTATTCCACAATTCTTTTGTAATGAAAAATAATAAATGCAAAATAAAACAATCCCATTGTTCTAAAAGAACACCCTGTGTTTGCCTTCCCTGCTTCCTGGGAGACTCTCCTAATAAGGGCCCGTCCCTCACTGTCCCTACTCTGCCCTCGTGACAAGCACTGCAAGCCTCCAGGGTGAGACATCTCAGGGTGGGAAGGAAGCAGGGCCTCCCTTTGAGGATTAATCAGCTTACACTGTGCCTGAAATTGCTGTCACCTTGACTCTTTGGCAAGTTTCCCTCTTTAGTAAACTGGCTTTAGCATTGAATGAATTAGTTTTTATGAAGTCTTAGAGATACCACATATCTAGTGAACACTGGCCAGATATGATTTGTATATAAAACCAGAGCAATACAGACCATGAAGGCAGTCTCCAAGTTCATTGCTTTTGCTTACCCACTCACCTTTGTCTTCCCTCCATTTTCAGTGTATAGGGGACCTACTGTGTGCCAGTCATGAAATCTTGCCAGACTTTGCTACCAAGATTCTGTGGGTCCTACATTCCTTCCTTTCCCTCTAAAGTTTTCTGTCTCCCTTTTCTCTGCATGATGGTGGAGTCCTCAACTCATGAGAAGCAGTTTAAGTGTAGAAAAAATGACCATGAGTGCCCCAGTCACCATGTTGGCATCACCGCTCCTAGCCCCACCATCAAAGAAATCCCCAAATGTGTCTCCTGGTCTGTAAAATGGAAAGAACACGTGTATACCTGTTGGAAGGAAAGGGGACTGGCTCTCACCAAGTGTTGAAGCCCCTTCCGGCTCTTAGATCTCTGACTCTCTCAGAAACTACAACAGGAAAGTTATGCAGTTCCTTCTGGATACATCTGGGGAAAGATGACATACACAGAGAAGTATGCGACTTCTCTTTTTAAAAATTTCAAGCTGTACTTGAAACGGCTGCTTTCATGCCCTGTAATGTACACAGTGACCAAGCAACTGCAGTGCCACATCAGAGCTTTGAGGGAAAACTGCCCATGGCCACGCCCAGAGCGGTTCAGACTCACTGAGGTGGCCCCTGTGCTCACTCACTTGGGTCCAATGAGAAAAGGCCTGCTGCGTGGGCCAGCCCTGGGTGGCTCCTGTATTCTTCCAGAGTTAGCTGCCAGTCAAAAGCCACGGAATCCGTGTCCATGGCCAGCTTCTTTCCATGTTCTTTTTCACTATTTCAAATCATGGAATTCCAGAGGTGAGAGAGATCATTTACACTTACACAGGTAAGGGATGGGAGTGAGTCCACGGATGGAAAAAAACTGGGGGGTCTTGTGCTGTTAGAAATAAACATCCAAACCACTAAACACATCTTGAGGTTCAAATCTCTTACACATTAAAACTGAGGGCTTCAGGCCCTACTCAAAGCATATTTAACCTATTCACATTAGCTTTTTCTCTCTTCGGGGTTAAAACAAAAACACTGTTGCCCTGGCCAGTTTTGCTCAGTGGATAGAGCATTGGCCTGTGGACTGAAAAGTCCTGGGTTCTATTCCAGTCAAGGGCACATACCAGTTGCAGGTTTGCTCCCCGGTCCTGGTCAGGGCATGTGCTGGAGGCAACCAATTGATGTGTCTCTCTCACATTGATGTTTCTTTCTGTCTCTTCTCCTCCTTTCTGCTCTCTCTAAAAATCAATGGAAAAATATCCTCAAGCGAGGATTTAAAACAAACAAACAAACAAAAATACTGCTGGGTCTCCCTCATGGGCTTGTCCAGGGGCTCAGCCTGGCATATGGAAACAAGTTTCTAATACTACCCACACCTCTTTTCAGGACTCTTCCATGCATCTCAGGTCTGTTCAGGAAGAGTTCTGAGGCCTAAGAAGCATTTCTACTGAAGTATTGGGGGACGACCACCTCCTAAGCAGTGTAGTGACTGCCTCACCTTTATATCTGTTTCTGCATCTGCTCTCATAGCCATCAGAGAGCCGTGTACAGGTGGGCAGCTTTACACAAGGTAGAGCTACCCCTATCTTCCCTGCTATGGCAACCTGAAGGGCAGGTTCCTAGGAGTAGGAGGGCAGGTGGAAGGGTACAGAGTAGAGTAGACAGGAAACTATTATGATCCAGAAAAACAATAGCAGGTTGTGTTAACCTGCTTTAGCCATGGGACCTTGAGCAATCACTTAACCTCTCAGAGCTTCAATTTCCTCATCTACAGAGTGGGACCAACACTCACTGCTGACTTGTCTTAAGTGGGAAAATGGGTAAGCAGTGTTCTCATGCTCTCTGTCCTCCCTCTCAGAATTCCAAGTCATGGAGAAGTTGGGCTGTGTACTTGGTCAGTCCCTTTTGTCTGATTAGCTATGTTGTCATTCTTTCATTATCATTGGGACATTTCAAAGGATGAATGAAGGGTATGGGATCAAGCAAAGAACAAACATAAGCAAAAACAAGTTTGCTGATTAAGATACATACTTCTCCTGACCTGTCCTAGGAGTGGAAGATACTACACAGTGGGAAAGAAACCAAATCACCTTGACATGCAATTGGATATTATGGTTTGGGGCAGGGGTGAGGGGTGGGGGAATGGCAAAGGCCTGCCTGGCTTGTTTTATGTTTTCTTTCCTTCTTTCCTCCTTTCTTTCTTTCTTTCTTTCTTTCTTTCTTTCTTTCTTTCTTTCTTTCTTCTCTCTCTCTCTCTCTCTCTCTCTCTCTCTCTCTCTCTCTCTCTCTCTCTCTCTCCTTTCTTTTTAATGAAATAGACGGATTGTTTAAGGAGAGAAATGAAACTCATTTTCACGAAATTAACTTTAATTGCAAGTCAAACGTTTTACTTGTCAGCATCTTAAGTTCCCTTGAAGCTAATAAGAACCATCTCTGATCTCTGTACAATGGTTTCATGAAGAGGAGACATCTGAGCTGTGGTAGATACATAAGTTTTACAGCTTAACAGATGTGTGCCTGCACCATTGCTCTGCTAGCTTATTATCTGTAAGACTTTTGAAAAGTGACTTATTAGAGTCTAAGCATTTTAACTCTATGGTGGAGATAACAACTTAAGGAAATGGTCTGGGTAGTCATTACTGAGGGTTGCCATTTCCTCCTCAGGAGCAAGAGAGGATTTAATTTCCCTGTCCCTGGGAAGTTAAAAGTGGCTATATGACTTTCTCTGGCCAAGGGAAAGTGACTTCTCCTTAAAAAAAGAAAAAAAAAAGAAAAAAGAAAAAGACTGAAAAGCTTGCAGATGTTATAAGAGTCTACAGATCATGTTACATTTCAATTGGTGCTATAATTATGGAAGCTACCGCCAAGATGTAGCTTCAGTTAGCCTGGTTCTCAGAGGTTTGTGATGAGCAAAGCAGCCACCACTTCTTGTTGTAGGTATAGCATCTTTTGTTGTGTTAAGCCACTGAGATTTGGGTGTGTTTGTTATCACTGGTACAGTGGTGATTACCATAAAGTGTGATGGTGCTTGTAAATACCATTTGGCAGTGGCAAAATGCTTGAAAAGCTTTGTTATTCCACTACACTGCTGATTAATAGACTCAAATTAAGGAGCAACTTTTTGCACAAGTCAGGCAGGCTTTCAAAGGTTGCAACTCACTCCAGACTGTTTGTCTCCACCATGGGCCAGAATCAGAAAATCCTGAAAATTCTCCGCTAATAGATCCTCTGGGATGACCTAAATGCCACCTCTGCCTTTGAAAAAGCTCCAGTTAAAGGGCCAATCTGTGTCCTGAAAGGGGGACTGCTCTGAGGAAATCACCAGGCTCCGAGGGGGGGAGATGTTAAGGAAAGAACGAAAGGGAAGGGCATGGTCGTGGGAGGGGTCTGGAAGAGCAGCCTCTAGAACTGAGGCCTGCATCATGGCAGGAAGTCCTTGGCAATGGAAAGTTGAAGCATACTTCTGTACATGTCCCTATCGCTCCTCTCGCCATGCTATGTAATCTACCTCCCAGAATAATTATTTTCCTCACACTTCCACAACTTCTTTGGGAGTCATTCTTTTTGCCACCCAAATCTAACCTCAACTACAGGGTCCCATTTCCTGGAAATGTTGGCAGTCTCTTCAAGTCAATGTGTCATAGATATAACATATCACCTCCCACCTCACCACCACCAAAACCATGTCCCATTCCATACTCCATATCTGGATGCTGGGTAACATCTTCCCAATCACTCAGGCTCAAAATCACACCGTTTTTATGGCCTTCTTGAAGCACTCTTTTTTTTCCATTAATGTGAAAGGGGAAGATGTAGACAAAACAAATAGTATAAGATATTACTTGGGCCAGGTGAGGTTGTGGTTCAATCTTAGTGTGAGTTTATTGCTTTGAAAATTGTCTTGGGGAGAATGTCTCTGATAGTGGAGGTATAGGTAAGATGTGAACTGCCTAGCTCTTTTAGGCCATAGTAAAGGGTTGTTGCTGGTCAATGAAATTTAAAATAAATTTTTTTCAATAAATTTCATAAACATAAACTAAGATCGCATTTTCTACTTAGCCAATGACCAATGATTTAAAAAGCAAAATGAGATGTGAATTCCAGAAAAGATGGGATAAGAAAGGACACACTAATTGCAACTATAAATCCTGGACAGATGGATGAAGCAGTTCTCTGAGGACTCTGAAACATAAATTGTAGCAAGCAGATTAGGGAAGGAAGACAGAATGCAAAGTCCCACTAGCCCAGCGATGGGCTTGCCATTTTTTTCATTTTTTATTTTTTGCTTCAGAGTTGTCCAACCTAGGCAGAAACTCAGGGCAGAAAGAGCTTCCAGAGAAGTCCTCTTTTTCTGTCCAAGAAACAAGAAAGGGTACTGCTAACAGTCAGAGAGGCTGGGGAGATCCTCTGGCTTTTGCTTCCCTTCTTTCCAGTCTCTGGCACAGGCAAGGCTGTGGCAGCGGAGGTGGGAAGGGGGATGGGGCAGGTACCTAACACTGTAGGGGAGGGGATCTGCTTTAAAATGGGCCAAGCTGGTTTTAATCTGCAAGAGCAAAATTATTGAAATTAGAGGTGATTTGAACAAAGCTACTTTGACAAGTGCCACTTTAAACAGTTTAATTTAGTTAGAATCTGTTTGCTCTGCCGGGAGTCATTTCTACCATTTTGTTTCTAATGTGAAGCAGTATCACCTGACTGAACCCAGTTTTCTTCTTCTCAATGGTTGTGACTTCATCCTGTTGGTCTGACCCAGTAAGAACAAGTCAGAACCAAGCTTATCTGGTCTCAATCCAATGAATTGTTCTGAGCCTGGTCTGTCCCGGGTTGCAATGGTCTATTCCCCTTGAGATGGCTGTATACAACTTGGTCCAGGAAGGTTGGCTTTGACCTGGTTAAAACCAGTTAAAAACTGATTTTAGCTGACCTAGAATCCATCTGCTATTTTGAGAACCAGTTGGTTTCTGTTAGAAACCTGACATTCAGAAATAGCTTGGCTGGTCTGACTCACTGTGAGCCTCACTGACCGGGATGAAGTTGGAACTCTTCAGTCTGGTCTGAAACACTGAAAACAAGAGGGAGGGAGGGCAGAGGTTTGGGCCGAAGAGGGGTGAAGGAGGAAAAATCAAGGAATTACATCTATACTCTTCTACATATAGGTCAGTATGGAGACTCAGGATCAAGAGGTGATTTTTAAAAAAGATGGACCAAGATCCCAGAGAGTATGAGAGTATAGAATAAAGGGATTGGGTCAGAAATCAAGAAGGAACAAAGCTATATTGTAATTATTGAGGGGGAAAGAAATTCTATGGATGTGGTAATGTTAGTTTTTTTCATAATATCATATGAAGAAAATCTTAAATTTTATAATAGAATATAACTTTGGTTAAACAATTTATGTATTGTGTTGACAAGTCTATCAAATTTCCAATAGCTGCTGTTTCACCCCTCTGAGACACTTGGAGAGCACATATATCTTTGTCCTGATCTCACCATACCAACCCTATCCCCAGGAAGGACAGGAAAACAGGGGAGGGCTGATGGCCTTTGCAGCCAAGGGAAGACCTTACAGGAGTTTGCAATGGCCTCTTCACAGGACCCTAGCAAAAGGATCCACGTTCTGGGCTGTAGCAAGTGACCACCTCTTCACCACTTCTGGTTGTCATGTAAGTGTCAGGGCTGTGGCAAAGGCAGTCTTCTCCAACCTCTTCAATAGAGGTGACACTGGTGCTAGAATGGCCATATGGCCTATGTGCCCAACAAAATCCTGGTTTACATCTGAGGTCCCAATGTCATAATTAATAGTGGTCCCTTTCCTCTCAAAGTTGTTAAAGTTTGGGCAACAAATTACATGATTGAGCGACCAAAGCCCTACCTCCTTCCATCTGTCTCTCAATCTCTCTCTTTTCTCTTCTACAGAGACTGCATTCATTCTCATAGCTTAAAATGGCTTCTCTTTGAATATAACTCCAATATTTTTATCTTCATATCTTTTTCCCTGAGTTCCAATCCATAATTTCCACTGGGATATTAAAAGAATCACCCACTCAGAGCTGGTGGAAATGACACAAACTGACAGGTATTGCTTCAGATTGCTGCCCATTACACACCTTCCACCCAGAAACTTGTCGCATGAGGATTTATCCAGCCCAGCCCCTCACTAAAGAAAGATGGGAAATGTGTTCCTGTGTTGGAAAATAAAAAGGTATTTGCATAAATTGCCAGGGTGCTTGTGGAGAGCATCCAGGAATTATTCCAGAAACTCTATTTCCAGGTGTGTGCTTCCTTAGAGTCTACGGAAATGTTGTGCAGCTGACACAGAACACCCTGCCAGGTGCCACTAGGTGTAGCTGTGGTGAAATAGCAAATGGAGGCGTCATGGGAGAAGCATCATCTGAAAGGGAAGAGCACACACTCCACCCCTGAGGAAGCCATAGTTGGGTAATTAATGCGTTTCTGGAGTGTGCACATTAAAGGGACCCATTTCCCTAGCTGCAGACCCACAGCAAGGACATGCTCCAGAGGAGACAGGCTACACTCTGGATCAGGGAGCCAGCTCATACTTCAGCTGGACACTGGGCTCCCACAGCAGGCTATTTTGCACCAACCTTAGCCTGGGAGAGAAGCAGGGTGCCTGTCTTCTTTGGGAGCTGGAGGAGAAACTTAGAAACAGAAGTGGCGGTCAAAGGGCTGGCATGCCAGTTCCAGAGATGGGCAGCTTGTCCAGAGTCAAGATATGGGCTGATTCATTCATCTAGTCTGTGAAGAGAGGGACAAAATCCACTTATTCACCCAGGCCTTCTTGAAATGCATCTGTTTCTTTTCTTCTTCTTTTTTTCAATACTCCATCAAGGTATATATTTTTTAACTATTGATTTAGAGAGGAGAGGCAAGCAGAAAGAGAGAAACATCAATGTGATAGAGAAACATCTATCTGTTGCCTCCTACACATGCCTGAGCAAGGATTGAACCCTCAACCTTTTGGTGCACAGACAGCGTTCAACCAACTGAGCCACCTGGCCAGGGTTCAAAGTGCATCTATTTCTTTGATTATAAAATATGGCCCAAATTCCATTGAAAAAATAATTCAATATCTTTTATTAGAATAATAAAAGAAAAAGAGAATTTACGTTTTTAAATACCTACTAAGCACTAGGTTATCTGCAGGGTGTGTTACTGAGAGGAGTTTGTTTGAATTCTTATACAAACCTCCAGCAGCCAACTTAGAGTCTTTGTAGTCAACGACTTAATTCACCAATTTAAGCCTCTGTTTTCACACAGATAAAATGAGCTGACCCTACCTGGCCAGTGTCCATTGCAGAGTGATTGACAGCTCTAAGTGAAATCACAGCCCACAGAAGCTGCAGAATGTACAGCTCATTGAAATGTAATGTAACCCAAGCTTGAAGAGAAGGGGATTGGCTCTTCTGGCATGACTCTTGAATGTTGTTCCCTTGAGCAAGTGCTGTCATTTTAGGAGAGGGAGTCTGTCTTTGGGGGGGGGGGGGTGGGTTCCCCCAAGGCAGACCCTGAGCTGAGGATTGTAATAATTGTAACTTACTTGAGAGGTGATCCCAGGAAGCATGCAGGGAGTGAGGAGGTGACACAGGGAAGAAAGGAAAGCTAATAAATGTGTATTGGTCAATGGGTTAGCACTGTGGGCAGCTGGGGGTTCAGTCCTGCTGGGGATCCTCTGGGGACTGTGGAGCTTTCCAGGGTTACCACCAACTGCTGCTCCTCACTGGTAAAGGATCCTCTTACAGTGTTAACTCACCAGTAGCTCTCACATGTCCCCTTGGGAGGGCAAAGCATGGGCTGGGAGTGCCCCAAGCATAGATCCAGAAAAACATTCCTTGGTGGGGAACTTCTGTCTGCAGATAAACTCCATGGCAGACCCAGGGGATATGGTTTCAGGGGGCAAAAATGGCCTCAGCCTCTTGCCCAGAAAAGGAGCAAGTGAAGGGGAGAATAAAGGCAGCCGAGAACTTGCAGAGCATGCCAGACATCAAAGCCTAGACTTGAAAGTTTAGAAATTAGTCTTTCTGGAGCAGAGTGCCTCTGTCCCATTCCACTCATACTCCTCTCCTTCCCCAGTGCCCAACACCCCACATTTGAAGTGTGAATCCATGTATAGAGGCTGGCAAGAGAATTGGAGGCTGAAAGTGCCCTCACAACGTCTCCTAAGCAATGGTGACTCTCTTCAGCCTGTTAGACAATAACAGATGCATTTATGGTGGCCACATGGCAGAGTGTTTAAGCAGGGAATGTTAAAATAATACCTTTGGGATTTTAGCCTTTGGAGTGAGACCAATCTGGGTTCAAGTCTAGTGCCTTCCCCTGCTACTTGTGTATCTCAGGCCAGTTTCTTCATCTTTTTATGCTGAAGTTTCCTCATTTGTAAAAGTGGGTAAAATCATAGTAAACTTTTCATAGATTTGCTGTGAGAGTTAAATGAGACATTGCATGTAATGCTCTTATCACAGTATCTGGCACATAGAAAATACCCAGTGCACTCTGGTTATTATTTCTCACTCATTCAATAATTATTTACTGAGTTTCTTCCATGTGTCAAATCCCATTTCAGGCACTAGTAATACATCAGTGGACAAGACAGACTCAATATTGCCATGAAATTTAGGTTCTACTGCTTTAGAGTCAGACAATAAATAAGTAAACACATTAATTATCATTATAATTTCAGGTTATAATAAGTGCTTGAGCTCTATGCATGCATATAAGCACAACCAACAGATGCAAGACACTGGGGTGGGGGGGTGAGGGCAAGGACTGGGGAAGGAGAGGATAGGGGAGGTTAGTGGGAGAGAAGTCAGTGGGAAAAAGAAAGAAACATATGTACTACACTTTGTAATATCTTAAAAAATAAAAAATAAATTTTTTTTTAAAAAAAGGTAAGGATGAAAAGAGCCTGAGGCAGAAATCTAGGTAGAGGATATAAAAAATATGAAAGCTATGAAGTGAGAATAAAGTTAGTGGGTTGAGAAAAAGCAAAAAGGTTGGTATCGAGAGAATAAGGGGGGCTAGAGAGAGAAGGTGAGAGTGAGAGGCAGACATGGTAAAGGAATCTGGATTTCATTTTAAGTGTTTAGCCAGGCTTGAAATGATTTTATTTGCATTTTTAAAATACCCACTTGGGTAACAATAGAAAAGTAATGTGGAAGCGGGGTACCAAGCGAGGAGATGGAGAGATGAGTTATGAGGCCATTGGAGCAGGTTTAGAGAAAGATGGGGTGGCTCAGACAGGTGGCAAAAGAAAAGATGTTGAGAAGTGGTTGAATCTAGGATGGAGCCAATCAAACTTACTGATGGTTTAGATGTGATGTAAGGTGAAGAGAAAACTGAATTACAGCTCATAGGCTTGAAGCCTGAGCATCTGGGTAAATGGTGGTGCCCTTGACCAAAAAAGGGGTAACTAAAGAAGAAAGGGGCATGAAGAGGGGGGTCTGGCAGGAAATTCAGAGTTCTACTTTGGACTGTCCAGCATGTATCCAAGTGGACATGGTAAGAAAGCAGTTGGTTTAGGGCTGAGGTTGAGGCTGGAGAAATGTTTGGGAATCATTATGGTATAGCCAGTATTTAAAATTACTCCTGGGTAAGATCACACAAGGAGTGAGGGGTGGTAGAGAACAAGTCTGATGACTGAGCCTAGAACACTCGACATTTAGAGGGAAAGAAGAGGAGGAAGAGACAGCAAAGGACATGAAGGAGTGACCAGTGAGTAGGATGATAGCCAGTAGAACAGGCTACACCAAAATTTAAGCAAAGAGAATGTTTCCAGAAGAAAAAAAGTGACCTACTGTGCTAAATGCTAATGAGAGATCAACTAATTTGAAGACTAGAACTGACCAGTAGATTTAGCAAGATAGTTGTTGGTGACTTTCAATATTACTGTGAAGACTAATGCCTGGATAATATGTGTCCAAAATAGACTAGGACAGGGGAATAAGAGATAGTAGCAACAGCTGTTTTGAAGAGTTTTGCTATAAAAAGAACAAAATAAATAATAGATGGAGGAAGAAATTAGTGGTTAGGAGAGATTTATTTATTTATTAATATAAGAAGGGATGTTATAACACATTGGTATGTCAATAGGATGAACAACTAGAAAGAAAAACAATAATGATACAGGAGTAAGATGAAAAGTCCTTGAATGGGAAGAAGGAATAGGGCCCTGTGCACAGATGGCAAATTGCTATGGACACAGAGGCAGGCCATCCTTTGCAACAGGAAGAAATGCAGAGAATAGAATTACAGCTGCTTGAATAGTCTGGATGCTTAGGAAATTTACTTCTTTCTTTAGAAAATTTCCAAAAATTCAACTTAGTATCTAGTAAATGGCTCAGCTGGAGCAGAGGTTTTGTGCTACCTGCCAAGCAGTTGAGGTTCACAGCTAATCCTAAGAGGGTAGGGAACATGAGGTCAGAGACCACATTCTTTTCCATCCTTGTAGGCCTTCAATAAATGTTCACTGACTTGAATTATTAAAAACTAAAATTTACTTACTGAAGGTCTCCTTAAAAGATACTTACAAATGGTTCAGGTGGCCATTATTTTGGGGAGTGAATGTATCCTCCACAGTAGTCTGAGCAAATCTGTCTGCAGATAAGAAACAAGATAGGATAGAATCTTCCACCCCTTGAAATGTAGGTTTTGTCTTCTGACTTGGCCTCTGTCCACTAATATGGCTTCTTCTTAGCCACTTACTTATCTGACTATGCTGGATGGCAAGCTCCCTGAAGAAAGAGATCATATTTTAGGCAATATTCTATGGCTTCCCCAACCACCTCAGGTGCCTAACTAACATGAATTAGTGCAAACAATGGGGCCCCTGTTTACAGTTGTTAGGGATAGAAAGCAGATTTTCTAAATACAAAAGGAGACCCTCTTCACATCATGTTCCCTTAAAGGATTCTGACTCAAATACTGAGCCTAGAACCCAAGTACCTCTGAGAAAGAAAATTTCAAAGTTAATAATGAGGAAAAGCTTTCATACAGTAAGGTCTGGAATTCTAGTATAGTCCCCTTGTCGGCAATTCCTGCAATGGTAATCATTAGGTTTTCCTTGGGGTTTTCTGGCCCCTCAGAGCTTCCTTATCCACACACACTTCTCTTTCTTTCTCCCACCTCTCCACTGGGGCCTGTGCCCACCTCATTCCCCTCACCTCCACACCTAGGGTTCCCACTTCTCTTTGACCCTCTGTTGAGGGTTTCAGATCCATGGAATCTTCTAAGGATACTCTGATGAGGACTAGAAAATTTAGAAAATCAGCTCTCAAAGGTCTTTATAGATATAAGGTAACAAATCTTCCAGACTTTCAAAAATGGCCTCTTGGCATGACCCCTGTATGTTTCCCAAGCCCCTCTCTTATATCTCCATGCATTAAAAGTCTGTAGAAGGGGCTGAGGCTGCAGAAATAGACCTATCCTTCCAAAAAGCCTCCACATCAAGTGGCTGTCCGGCAACCAGAACTGGGTACAATGCAAATTGCTTTTGAAGACCCTGGCCAACATATACACGCTGAAAGTTGCTTTTCTTTATTGGGTGGTCCAGAAAGGATTCAAGGCTTCAAAACAATTCTGCACACACAATGGTAATTGCAGCTGGAGTAAGGGACTATGATTGAGGAGTGCCTCCACACATGGGTCAAGTTGCTCTTGGAGAGCCAAATCTACATACCAGATTATGGACAGATATAGCCACCTTAAGAAGGTGAGGTGAGGCTTGCAGGCCAGAACAAGACTGTGCATTAATTGATTGATTAAATTAGCATATCTAAAAAAAGAGTGTGTGAAAACAAGCAGAAGTAGGTCAGCATGGAAATTATAAGAACCTTGGTCAGAAAGGCCCTCTTGGAAAGAGTCCATGTCTGCCCTGAGTTGTACTTACAAACAGCTCATCACAGTCAACCTCTTGCTGGCTTAAGAGGTGAACTGGCTTAAAAGGTGAACACCTCTGGAGTTCCCAAACATCAGCCTTTTGTAGCTCCAAACACTCCTTCCTTGTCTTTGATTTTCCTCTGCTCCTCATGGGTAAATGGATACTGAGAATGGTGTGCACATAGCAGGGAAGATCCCGGTACAGGGAAGCAATTACTCTATGAGGTAGGTCATGGGACAAGAAGAGGAGGGATCACTAAGAAGAGGGTCAACAAAACTATTAAGATCAGAATCAATACCTTCTTTAACCCCACTTGGTTAAAAAGAATCATCAAATTCTTTGGTGTAGAAGAAGTTAGTCATTAACTCTAGAACCCTGCCTTATAGTTTACATAGTTTAATGTTGTGTCAGGAGCCCCCAAGCCCACCACTAAAGTCAGTGATTTGCTACAGGAACTCATAGGACTCAGGATGTGGCTACACTTACGGCTATGATTTTTTTTATGGTGAAGGCACAGAGCAAAGTCAGCACAGGGAAAATGTGTCTGGGGAGAAGAATCACAAGTTTCCAAGAGCCCTCTTTTTGGAGCCAGAAAGGACAAGCTTTAATTCCTCCAGCAAGAAGTTGTAAGAACATATATGAAGTGCTGCCTATCAGGGAAGCTAACTGGACATTCAGTGTATAAGGTTTTTATTGGGGCCTGTCATAGGGCATCCAGTGCTACAAAATTCTTGACTCCCAGAAGAAAACCAGGTGTTAGGCATCAATAATATCATACACATAATACAGGCACCATACGCTAACCCTTATCATTTAAAAAATATTTTCTATCAGTGTGAGGGACTGTTTACTTGCTAAGTTCCCACACACTAGCCAAGGGCCAACCTTGGGAGCAGGCCTCTCTAAGGAAAGCAATCTGGAGCCTATGTTAACTCTTGCATAATTAGACTTATGCTATCCATATAATAACCATATAAAGTTTTCATTCAAAAGTGTAGGTTCACTCTTCCCAGACCTGGTGGAGCCCAGGCACCATCATGGGAGTTGCTATCCACCACAACAAAGATCAAAAGGTTTGGTGCAAATTTCCCAAGAGCCAGGGCATCTACATAAGGCCTTGGTCAAGCTGTGCAGGTTTCTGGCCAAGGAATCAACTCCACCTTCAAAAGATTGTGCATGAATTGCACAAACCCGCCACCTCTGTTCTTTCCCCAGAGGATCAAGAAGATGAAGCTTCCTGGCTGGGAGGGCAATACCACTGTGGTTGAGGAGACTGTAACTGATGGGGAGGCGTGTGGGGGAGGCACCCAAACTGAGGGTGCCTGTACTTCATGGGAGGAGCGGTGCAGAGCCTCAAGGCTGGAGGCAAAATCCTCACCTTCAAACTGCTGGCCCCAAACTCCCCCCAGTGCCATGAACCATCCTGCTCTCAGGGCCTCACAAAGGCCTAGAGGTGCAGGCACTTTAGGAGACCCCGGGAACCCTCAAGGCACACCAAGCCCTGCAAACATAGGCAAGATCGAAGGGCAGGAAGGGCCAGTGTGCCTGAGGCCCAGGGCTAGCCCTGTCTACAAAACAAAAACCAACCCCAAATCCTACCTTGCTATTAAAAAGATTTTGGATGCTGGGGGGGAAAAAGTATAGGTCTAAATATTTCAACATCCTTTGCTATCTTCTTAAGAATACTGAGCTTAGGGAAACCAAGATGGTGGCATAAAGTATACACCTGAATGTGCTGCCTCTCACAACCACACCAAAACTACAACTAAAAGATAAAATGACTATCATCCAGAACCACTGGAAAGCTGGCTGAGTAGAAGTTCTACAACTAGAAGGAAAGAAAAAACAGTGCATTGAGACTGGGTAGGAGGTGAGAGGTGCAGAAGAGCAGAAGTACAGAGGCATGCAAATTGGGTTGGCAACTGGGTGCGCTGTTTTTTTCAATAAGAAGGGAAATACAAGCTCCTGACTGCACTGAACTCCAGTTTCTGGAGAGACTCTGGAGACCCAGACTCCTACAGAAAGAATGGAACTATCTGAAAACGAGGGTAGCTTTCTCACAGAGGTGCTCACAGGAATCATTGTTACTGCATGGGGGGGGGGGGGTGCAGAGACCTGAAAATGTGGTTTGCCCATCCTTGGTGATTCCCTGAGACCCTGCCCCATCCAATTTACAACCCCACCCAAGCTGTGCACAGTGGCTTTTGCATATGAATGTCCTTTCACAGCCTAACCTAACAAACTGCAGCTGGGTCAAAGAGCTCTAAAACTTACAAACCCCAAAGATGAGAAATTTTCAGACCCCTGGGAGGGCTTCAGGCAGTAGCTGACTTTCCACCTCTTTGGAGATCCAGGAGCCAGTGTACCTGGTAGTCAGTGTGAGATGATACCAGATTTCAACTCCTCTCATCCATAAGTGACACACTCAAAGCCCCACTGAAGCAAATCCTGCCCCATAAAGGTGTTTCCAGCACAGCAATTCTTCCACACAGAAGGTCTTCAACAGCCAATTGACCTGGAGGTCAGTTCCTACCAGTGATACCAACAGCAATCAAGGCTTAACTACAACAAGACTGTGCACACAGCCCACAAAGGGATGCACCAAGAGTGTCCACCTCAGGTGATTGGGGAGACTGAGTCACTGGACTCTATAGAACACCTACCACACAAAGCCACTCTATCAATACAGGGAAGCAGCCAAAATGCGGAGACAAGGAAACATGTCACAAATGAAAGAACTGGAGGAAAGCAAACTACTGGATATAGAGTTCAAAATCACAGTTATAAGGTTATTCAAAAATATTCTAGAAACCTCTGAGAAACTTAGTGAGACCTCCAAGGAACTTTGTGAGACCTTCAAGGATCTTAATGAGAATGCCAAAAAAATGGAAAAGGAGCAGTCAGAAATTAAGCATACACTGTCTGAAATAAAGAATAATATACAGAAATTCAACAGTAGACTAGAGGATCCCAAGAATCAAACCAAAGATTTGAAATACGAGGAAGCAAAAATCACCCAAACAGAAAAACAAAAAGAATAAAAAAATTTGAAGATAGTGCAAGGAGCAACTGGGACAACTTCAAGTGTAACAACATCTGAATTATGAGGGTGGGATGCCAGAAGAAGAGAGAAAGAAAGATATTGAAAACCTATTAAAAGAAATAATGACAGAAAACTTCCCTTACCTGGTGAAAGAAATAGACTTACAAGTCCAGGAAGCGCACAGAACCCCAAACAAAAGGAATCCAAAGAGGACCACACCAAGAAACATCATAATCAAAATGCCAAGATCAAAATACAGAGAATCTTAAAAGCAGTAAAAGAAAACAGTTAGTTACCTACAAGGGAGTACCCATACAACTGTCAGCTGATTTCTCAACAGAAACTATACAGTCCAGAAGGGAGTGGCAAGAAATATTCAAAGTGATGAATATCAAGAACCTACAACCAAGATTACTCTACCCAGCAAAGCTATCATTCAGAATTGAATGTCAGATAAAGAGATTCACAGATAAGAAAAAGCTAAAGGAGTTCATCACCACCAAACCAGGATTATAGGAAATGCTGAAAGGTACTCTTTAAGAAGAGGAAGAAGAAGAAAAAGGCAAAGATAAAAATTATGAACAACAAAATGACAACAAATACATATCTATCAACAAGTGAATCTAAAAATCAAGTGGATAAAAAGTCTGATGAACAGAATAAACTGGTGAACATAATAGAATCAGGGACATAGAAAGTGAATGGGGTTGTAAGTGCATGGGGTGGGGGTGGGAATCCGGTGGAGGGGAGCTAGCGGGGGGCGGGGGGGGGGCGGGGAGGAACATCTTTAATTATCTGAACAATAAAGATTTATTTTAATATATTTTATTGAGTTTTTACAGAGAGGAAGAGAGAGGGATAGAGAGTTAGAAACATCAATGAAAGAGAATCATCAATCAGCTGCCTCTTGCACACCCTCCACTGGGGATGTGCCCGCAACCAAGGTACATGCCCTTGACCGGAATCGAAACTGGGACCTTTCAGTCTGCAGGCCGAGGCTCTATCCACTGAGCCAAACCGGTTTTGACTAAAGATTTATTTTAAAGAGAGAGAGAAGACTCCTGAGCTTAAAGCACTCCTTCAGCTATGGACATGACTATGTTTTTCTGCCAGGAAGAACCCCATGTGCGGGTGCAATCAAGATTCTATCTCCAAATTGGCAAAACAGCACAAAGGCCATGGTCTGCACCTCTGTTCCTTCTCCCAGGGTGGCACAGTGGCACTTACTGAATTGTGCTCTAACACAAGCCAAATTTAAGTGCTAAGTATTGTTCACAAACTGTCTCTTTCTCATCCTCCCCCAAGCCAGTTCATCAGCATGGAGGCTCCAGGGCACACCTCGCCCTGGAGACAGCAGCCCTTCCTCCTGAGCCATAGAAAGGCACCTTCCCACAGAGTCCTCCCTTCATGCTCCACCTTCCTCAGTCAGGACAGTATTTACTTATTTTTGCTTTTCTGAAGTAAGCTGTTCCCCAAGCTCAGGCTAGGTCCTAGTGATATTTTTATTAGAGAGTTTCTCAAATATCCTGTGATATATGAACTCAACCACCCTGAAGTCAACCTTGAATCTATGCAATGGGAATGACTCACTTTCTCTTAGACCCGTGGAAAGCCTAATCCCCAGGTCCATTTCGCATAGGAATGACTTAGCCTGGTTTATGTTTCTTTTCTTTTTTCAAAGGACAGAGTTTAGGGGCACTGTAAGAGATTAACCCCCCTGAGTCTACCTAGTTCAATCAGTCCATTCACAGGAGCCGGACTTGAGTGCTCCTCCACATACAGAACACTACCCAGTAGGAATTCCCTTTCTGTTGTTTTCCCTCCAAATTTAGAGCCTCGGCCCAATGTGTGTGTGATGGTAGAGGGGCGGGGGTGGTGCTGGTTTAGGACAAATGACATCATGCAGACCCATAGAAACAGATGTTCAGACTTTCTGTGCTCTGTGAACTCAGTTTCTGCTACCTACTAAAATGGAAACTCACCAGTCCATCCTGAGGGATTTCTAAGATGAGTGGGTGGGACTGCACTGCTCTCCTTTTATTAAAACAGGAAGGGTCTGGGCTGGAACATGCTAGTAAGGATGTCCAGAAATGGGCATGAAAGTCAGTACCAAAACTTGAAGTAGTTAAGTGTGCCAGTTCACTGAGCAGCTTTGTAAGTGAGATGTTGAAATAATTTTTCCGCTCCACCTCCCCACTCCTACCTCCAGAAAGGCACAGGATATTTTTAGCAGGAAAAATAAATGCCCCATAAAAATGAACATAAAAATATCATACAGGAGACAGGGCACCCTCCCACCCGTTTCCAAGAGATCCCTGGAATGACCATTAAATTAAACAGGCTTCAAAGCCAGCATTGGAGGCGTGGATAGGCATGGCAGCATTGAGCTAAAAAGAGCTGGGAAGGAGAACAGAAAAAAGAAACTGGCCCACAGAACCCCATACATAATTCAGGGGAGCATGGGAGTTGGTGAAAATCCACAGAGCACACAGTATGCCTCTCCTCTGATCACAGAACCATTTTATTTATCAAAGCTGATGACCTTCCCTCTATGCTCATCTTCCCTGACCTTCCTGTATCCCACACATTCCTCCTACTCTTGGCTTCCGTGGAGCTGCCTTATCTTCATGTTACTCCCTGTCTCTGTCGTAAGCTTAACAGGTCAAAATTTGAGACCCTGATTTTTCTTCCCAAACCTGTTCGAATCTTCATTCCTTCTCCATTAAAGCACCTCCAGTTCCCCAGGCCAGGAGGTTGGGCCATCCCTGATTTCTCTCACACTCCACATCCAATCTGTCAACAATTTCTGTTGGTTCAACTTCCCAAATATACTGAGATATGTCCACTTTCACCACCTCCACTGCTCCCTTCCTCTGACCCCACCCAAGTCACAATCAATTTCACCTGGATTATTGCACTGCCTTGCCCTTGCCCCATTCATTTCATGGACTCCCAATATAGAAATCAGTCAAATATTACTATAATGAAAGTCAGATGATGTCACTCTGCTCAAAGCCTTCCAAAGCCTTCTATTTTGAGGGACAACTGAAGTCCTCATAATGGCTTTTAAGGCCTCTCATGGTCGAGTGTCTCTTAAATGTTCCTGTATTTTCTCTCTCCAGTGAGCCCCTCAGTTGCTCTGCTTTACCACAAGGGCTCTGGGCTGGTTCTCACAGCCAGTACTTGTTATCCCCCTACCAGAAATGCTTCCACCAGCTGTCCTCAAAGTTCACTCCTTCAGTCTCTTCAGTTCGTTACTCAAATGCTCCTTCCTTGTCCCTCCATCAAAAACTGCAACCATCCCATTTTGATATTCTTTTCCTTCCTTTATTTCTCTCCTTAATGCTTTCCACCACTACCCTACTACAGAGTAAACTTACTTATCTTGTTACTAGAATGTAAGATCTGTCTCTTTTTGGTTTGCTTTGCTATTGCATATCTAGTAGAATCTTTAATTGAATAAATGAATGAATGAGGCTATGTACTAAAGTCTACAAATCTCTTGACCTTCCTGCTCTAAATATGAACACCACCAGTCACATTTTCCAGCTCATGTGAACTCTCCTGAGCTACCAGATACCCAGCTGTGCTGTTTCCTCCCCCAACATGAAGGACTTAGTCTCTGCTGCAGTTGAGAAGACCCTGACAATCCTCTCAAAGAAATGCAGGGCAAGAAACTCTACACCTTTGCTTCATCTGTAAAGTAGGTGTAGTAACACGGACTCTGTTAGGTTGCTGTGAGGAGATGAGGTAACCTGTCTGTAGCATTTTCCCTGTGTCTGATACAAAGCAGATGCTCCGCTGCCACTGCTGCCCTTCTCTCAGTGTCTATACCATTCAGAAGGCCTCTGATGGCTGCCAGAGTATCCCGAGGGTCTCTCCCTCCAGTCCCTTCACCAAGCTGGCGGTCTTGTCTACTGCTATGCAATTTCTTCAGATTACTCTCTAGTCCAAAAATCTACACATTTCTTCTAAAGAGGGAACATTTAATTGAACCCAACACAGAGACAAAAAGAATCAAACCAAATGAAATAATTTCATGTGTCAGCCCAAGCAAGCCAATTTCTTTGTAGGACTGCTCAGTCGATAATTGAGTAAAGATGAGGATCCAGCCCAGCCATCCAGGAAGTCTGTTGCCAGTTCATCAGGTGAGCACTCTGAACCATTTGTAGATAAATTCCAAGCACCACATACTCTTTCTTGTCTCTGAGCCATTGTGAAAGCTGCCCCCTGAGCCTAGAATGCCCTTTGCCCCTTTCCTCTTCTGCTCTTCACCCATCAAATAATACCACACCCTCAGGACCCTTAAGAAAAGCACTCCTTTGAAAAGCCCACTGTCCCCTCCACATGGTGGCTTAGCTGGCCCTCTACTGTGCTCCCATCCTATCATCTGCTCACCCTAAAAGCATGGGCCGTGCTGAGAACATCTGTCTGTGTAGTCATCCACCTCCCCAACCTAGGCTGTGAGCTGGGCTGGGCAGGGGCTATATCCTATTCATCCACCTGAACTAGTATCTGAGACAATACTCTGCACATGGTAGGTGCTGGGTAAATGCTTTTGAGTGAATGAACAAATGAGGCAGTGAAAAAATGGATGACTCAGTAACTGAACGAAAAAATGCAATACTTTACCAGCCCAAGTGGAGGTGTGTGAGGACATGACAAGACTGGAAAAACACACATTTTAGGAACAGAACCAACGTGGCACCCTCCCCACTGGCCTTCTATCCCAAGTTCTCTTCCTGCACACACTTGTTCTCCCTAAGCGGCCTCACCCTTCCTGGAGGCTTCCCTTCCCATGTGAATGTCATGGACTCCAAAAGCGATGGTCCTGAATTCTTTGGAAAACTTAAGACAAGCTTTTCTTGCCCATGGCTTTTTCATTTGAATTTTTACTGCCACCACTTTCTCCATGTGAGAGCTCTTGTATCTCTCAATTCGGGGAGTGTTCAAACTCCAGGAACAAGCAACGCTTGTGTAGGCTGCGTTCTGAACCTCCATAACTCCTGACATAATGCTCAGGTTCTGGAAAGGTTTTAGCAAGTTTGGCAAAGATAACTGCATCCTCTATTCCCATAGGAATGTGGTGTTTCACAGTGACAGAGGACAGAGAAGCAAAATTACACTTACTTGCCTTGAAATGCAGTAGAAAAATGTAAAAACCCAGTGTAAGGCAGGAGTGGAGAATTTCTGGCCTCTAGCTCTTGGCTCGGTTTTCTTCCAACCTTTGGCAAATAGAACAAACTGTAGTGCATTGAAGAAGAAAGATACTTATCAGTCAGATACCACTGTCTGGAAATTATCCAGAGCCAACTGGAAGGCATGGGTGGTGATGCATTTTGCAAGCATGTTCTCATTAGCCTATTCCATTTGAGAGTTCATTTTGGCTTTTCAAGTTGGCTCCATTTCTCCAGAACCTGTGTTAAGTTTTAAAGGAAGTCTTCTCTTCCCAGTTTTGTTTTATATTGTTGACTGAAGCCATAAAGTCACTTAGATATCACTTGTTCTAACCTCCTCCTTTTATGGGTGAGGAAACTGTCAGAGGTAACCTTTACTTTGAATTTTATGAGGCCTATTAATGTTGATAACAAGATTGATCACTCTGCTCCCGAGAATGAAGGTTTGCAAGGGGAAACATACAGAAAAGGTGTTCTTCATGATGGAGGGTGGGAAGGGAGCATACAGCGCATCTCCAGCTGGTGGAAAACAACCACAGTGGGATGGCTGTAGGAAGTTGCTGCTCCTCTCAAAGAGAAAAGTATTGAAAGGTCAGAGGTCACTGCCCTTCCCTGAAGATGATTAGGGCTGACAGTAAGGACTCAGATCCCCTGAAGCAATATATTCAGTCATTGGCACCCACTATTCCAAAAGGCTTTCTCTCAGGGTTCTAGCTGTCTGGACCTCCTTGCATGAACATGCTCCTACACACTATAGCTGTCCAACCCCTCCCTTTTGAGCAGGGTTTTTCTAGAAGGGAGGCATGGCTTGATTGGGAGCGTGGTGCATGATGCCAGGTCTGAAGCTCAGAATCATTCTGGAAAGTTCAGAGCCAGAAAACCCAAATCAAAGCCTGTTCATGGAGCCCATGGAACAGGTCAGGAATGGCAGACTGGTGCCTGCCAGGAGCACTGGATTGAGAAGGGTCAGAGGCTGAGCAGGGAAAGAAGCCCCATTATGGATGGTGTTACCTTCATTAGGCATAAGGTGGAGGAGCAGCAAGCATACTAATACATTTTCTTTTTATATTTAATCTTATTTTATACAAAACTTACACATATACAGTTTAAAATTCAAATAGTGCTTCCAAGATTTGCAATGTAAAACACCAGTACTCTTTCCATAGTTTTGACAGCCAGCTCCTCTCCTCCCTGAAGAAACTGTGTTAACAAAAACTTTGGGTTAGAGAATGCTGTGGGAATATTAAAGTATGAGTGGCTGCTATTTATCCACCATAGCAAAGTCCAAAAATGACCACTTAACCATCATCAAGAGAATAGAGCTGGATGGCTCTCAGTGGTGGTGGTGGAGGGGGGAGAGGGGTAGGCTGAAGCACCTGGCCACCAGTAACACTAAATCCTATTGTTTAGCCTAAAACGGGGCCTAAAACTCTGTTGGTGCAGGCAGTAGGTAGGGCCAGCACACAAAGCAGTTCTGGGAAGTGCCGAGCATAGGCAGAGAAGCTCATCTGTTCCTCTCTGGAGCCAGCCCAGAGGCAATAACCCAGGAGCCACCTGGTGTGCACTTGAGGAGGGATGTGACTTCCTTGTCACTCCCAAGACTGTTCCAGATTTTCTACCCTGATGTTCCCATACCCCATGTGGCCACAGGGAGGCTGTGAATGATGGCACAGAACGTTTCTGCATGTAATCAGATATTCATCTGATTTTTCCTTTCTAGTCCTTAATATGATGAATTAAACTGATTAATTTTTCAAATGTTAAACCAAACCTACATTCCTGGGCTGAAATCCTCTTGGCCATGATGTAATAGCTTTTTATATATCACTAGAGGCCTAGTGCACAAAATTTGTGCATGAGAGCAGGAAGGGGGTGTCCCTCAGTCTGGCTTTCACCCTCTCGTAATCTGGGCCCCTAGGGGGATGTCCAACTGCCACTTTAGGCCCGATCCCACAGGGATCCCTCTCACAATCTGGGACCACTGGCTCCTAAATGCTCACCTGCCTGCCTGACTCATCACCCCTAACCACTTGCCTGCCTGTCTGATTACCCCTAACCCCTCTGCCTGCCTGCCTGATAGCCCCTAACCACTGGCCTTCCTGATCACCCCTAACTATTCTACCTGCCTGCCTGATTACCCTTTACCACTCTACATGCCTGCCTGATTGCCCCTAACTGCCTCTGTCTCGGCCTCTACCATGGCGGCTTTGTCCAGAAGGATGCCATCTGAAAGGTTGTTCAGCTTTCTGGTCTAATTAGCATATTACACTTTTATTAATATAGACCAGAGGACACCAGTGCATGAAATTCATACATAGGGGGAGATCCCCTCAGCAGAGCCTGTACCCTCTCCAATATGGGATTTACCTCTCACAATCTGATACTGCTGGCTCCTAACTGCTCACTTGCCTGCCTGCCTGATCACCCCTAGCTCCCCCCCACCCCCTGCCAGCCTGATCACCCCTAACCACCTTTGCCTACTGGCCTGATTGCCCCATGCAGCCTGCTGTCCAGTCATTTGGTTGTCCCTCCCCAAACCCCTCTGCCAGCCTGGTTGCCCCCAACTGCCCCCCTCTGCTGGCCTGGTCACTCCAAATGCCCACCTCCCACCAGCCTGGTTGCCCCACACAGCCTGCTATTCAGTTGCTTGTTCATCCCTCACTAACACCCCTGTCGGCTTCATCTCCCCATGAAGCCTGTTGTTTGGTCTTCCGTCCAGTTGATCAGCTTCTTCCTGCACGGCCCTGTACACCTTTTATTTAGGATCCAGGCCACAACCCAGTCATGTGCTCTGACCAGAATTGAACCACCACCTCCTGGTGCATAGGACAACACTCAATCCACTTGTCCACACTGGCCAGGCTTTTCTTATAATGTCTTTGTTTGGTTTTGGTTATCAGAATAATGCAGCTTAAAGAATGAGTTGGGTCTTGGCCAGCATGGCTCAGTTGATTAGAACATCATCCTATGCACCTAAGAGTCATTCCATTCCTGGTCAGGGCACATAGCTAGGTTGCAGGTTTTTGTCCCAATTTGGGGAGAGTAGGAGAGGCAGCCAATTGATGTTTCTCGCATCAATGTTCCTCTCTCTCTTTCCTTTCTGCTCTCTCTAAAATCAATAAACATATCCTTGGGTGAGGATAAAAATAAATAAATAAATAAATAAATAAATAAATAAATGTAAGTAAATAAGTAAAATTTCAAAGATATTAGACTATATTTGTTTGCAATATTCTATCATTATGTTTAATTTTCTAATGCATCTGCAACTGTTTCTTTTTTTTTAATTATCCTGCATTTTTATCTCTCCTTTTAGTGACCAGTCTTTTCCAGAAGACTATTTTGCTTATCTTTTCAAGCAACCAGCTTTAAATTTTGCTGATCTTCATTATTGTTTGTTGTGCTATTATTATTATTTTTGTTTTTCTTGCTTTTTTTCCTTATTTCTGCTGTTAATATTTCCTTCTTTCTGCTGCAATTAGTTTTGCTCTAATTTTCCTTTTTTCTTCTTGAGTTAAACACTTAGCTCATTAATTTTCAGTCTCACTTGATTCCTGATAAATTGATAAATTTATAAATTTCCTTCCAAATACTACTCTTTCCTTAAATTTTAGGTTAAATATTTTCAGTTTCTTCAATTTTCTATAATACCTTCATGAGTTCTTTTAAAATCTAAAGAGTATATTCAGATTTATGTGTTTTGTTTTTTTAGATATTATCAAGAACTGTGAAAAGTGTTAGATTTTATCCTACTTGTAACCTAACAAGGAAGCCAGTAATAGTTTCAAAAATGCTGTTAGAAGACATGGTACTCCTGATTGAAGACAAAGTATTTAATTACTTCATTTTCTCATTGGGTCCCTTTGCCTACCAAGTCCCACAAGAGTGATGCATATGTAGGTCTGGGAGGATGGGTTTGAATTCCAGTTGAAGGAACCTGAGATTAGAAAATTCTAATCTTTGATAAGGGGATGTAAGCCAACCCATTCAATCATTGGCCCAGAGAGAGAGAGACATTATTTTCATTTCTACTGGACAGCAAAACTGCCCTCTGCAAAGAAAAGAGATACTGTATTTTCCAAGGCTGCTTATTATAAAAATATCTTTGAAAAAATAATCCAGATAAAAGCTGATAGTGTCTCTGCTTAGAAGACTGAAAAAAAACAGGAGAAACGCATGGAGAATTGCCCTCAACAATTACTCTTCTGTTATTTATTTCTAACATAACTGCACTGTGGTCAGAGAACATAGTCTATGGATATAGATCTTTAGAGCACTTATGTAGAAGGCTGGGAGAGGCCTCTAGGAATGCCAGCACCACACATCACAGCACCTGAGACCAACTCCATTTCAAGCTGCTACACCAGGCATTGCCTCCATTCAGAGAATCTTCTTTAAATTCTTGGAAAGAAGCAGGTTATCTCCAAGAGGACATAACCTTCTTAGTGTGCAATCTACTGTCATTGAAGGTGTGGAGAGAAAGTGAATGAGTAAGCAAAGGCTTAGGGCAGCCAGATATCCATCATACATGTGTTCTTACCAGATTCTCAACCCGAAAGGGTCTTAAAGCAGCCCATATATTCTCCCCACCTCCCCAACCCTTCCATTTCCACACACACACACACCTGACATTTGGGCTGCTCTGGCTTATTTCCATCCCATGGAAGTGATGTAGATAAACATGATCTTTCCAAAGCAATGTGGAAGATACATCAGAGCTAACTTTTCCCTCTATAGCTGTACCTACTGCCCTATTCTTCCCATCGCAGACTGCCATGAACTTCAGACAGTTCAAAAGGATCTTTAATCTCCTCATGGTCTTTTCAAAGTTTTTATCTTAGTTCAGCAGACTCTGACTTCTCTCTTCCTCTATCAATTTCTTTTTTTAAATTTTTTAAATTAAATTATCTGTGTACATATACCTTTGCCCCCACCCTCCCATACATACCCTCCCTCTCCAGAGTTTTGTGTCCATTGGTTGTACTTATATGCATGTATACAAGTACTTCAGTTGATCTCTTATCTCCCCAGATCTCCCTACCCTCCCCACTATAATTTGACAGTCTGCTTGTTGCTTTACTGTCTCTATATTATCTTTTGGTATATCAGTTTATAATGTTCTTTATTATCCATAAATGAGTGAGGTCATGAGGTGCTTCTCTTTCATTGACTGGCTTATTTCACTCAGCATGACGTTCTCCAATTCCATCTAGGTTGCCGCAAATGATGAGAATTTCTTCTTTTTATGGCAGCATAATATTCCATTATGTAGATGTACCATAGTTTTTGGATCCAATCATCTGCTGATGGGCACCTACGCTGTTTCCAAATCCTAGCTATTGTAGATTGTGCTGCTGTGAACATAGGGATGCATATATCCTTTCTGATTGGTGTTTCTAGTTTCTTGGGATATATTCCTAGGAATGGAATTACTGGGTCAAATGGGAGTTGCATTTTCAGTTTTTTGAGGAAGCTCCATACTGTTCTCCACAGTGGTAAAAAAACATATTAGGATCTTGCTGTATTGGATGTATATATGTTTACCAGTCTACATTCCCACCAGCAGAGCACGAGGGTCCTTTTTCTCTGCAACCTCGCCAACACTTGTCGTTTGTTGATTTGTTGATGTAGGCCATTCTGACAGGTGTAAGATGGTACCACATTGTTGTTTTGATTTGCATCTCTCAGATAATTAGTGACTTAGAGCATGTTTTCATGTGCTTCTTGGCCTTCCTTCTGTCTTCTTTTGAGAAGATTCTATTTAGATCCATTGCCCATTTTTTAATTGGGTCATTTATCTTCCTTTTATTAAGTTGTATAAGCTGTCTGTAGAAGTTGGAGATTAAATCTTTATCAGTGATAACATTTGCAAATATGTTCTCCCATACAGTGGGCTTTCTTGTTGTTTTGTTGATGATTTCTTTTGCTGTAAAAAAGCTTTTTATTTTTATGTTGTCCCATTTGTTTATTTTCTCTTTAGCTTCCATTGCTCTAGAGGCAGTATCAGTGAAGAAGTTCCTTTGGCATATGTCTGAGATTTTGCTGCCTGTGGCTGCCTCTAGTATTTTTATGGTTTCCCATCTTATGTTTAAGTCCTGTATCCATTTTGAGTTTATTTTTGTGTATGGTGTAAGTTGGTTATCTAGTTTCATTCTTTTGTATGTGTCTGTCCAATTTTCCCAACACCATGTATTGAAGAGATTGTCTTGACTCCATTGTATATTCGTGCCTCCTTTGTCAACTATTAATTGAGCATAGTGATTTGGGTTGATATCTGTGTTCTCGATTCTATTCCATTGATCTATATGTCTGTTCTTGTGCCAGTACCAGGCTGTTTTGAGAACAGTGGCTTTGTAATATAGTTTGAAGTCTGGTATTGAGATCCCTCTTACTTTACTCTTCTTTCTCAGGATTGCTGTGGCTATTCGGGGTCTTTTATTGTTCCAAATGAACTTTTGGAGAGTTCTTCCTAGGTCGGTGAAATATGTCATTGGTATTTTAATGGGGAGTGCATTGAATCTATAGATTTCTTTAGGAAGTATGGACATTTTGATGATGTTGATTCTACCAATCCATGAACATGGTATGTTCTTCCATCTCTTTACATCTTCCTCAATCTCTTTTTTCAGTGTCATGTAGTTTTCCGCATATAGGTCCTTTACTTTCTTAGTTAAATTTATTCCTAGGTATCTTAATTTTTTTGGTGTGATGGTAAATGGAATTGACTTTTTAGTCTCTGTTTCTGCAAGTTCACTATTGGTGTTTAGAAATGCCATAGATTTCTTGGTGTTAATTTTGTATCCTGCTACATTGCCAAATTCATTTATTAAGTCTATTAGTTTTTTTGATGGAGTCTTTTGTTTTTTTTTATGTACAATATCATGTCATCTGCAAATAAGGATAACTTTACTTCTTCTTTTCCAATTTGGATGCCTTTTATTTCCTCTTCTTGTCTAATTGCAATGGCTAGTACTTCCAGTACTATGTCAAACAGGAGTGGTGAGAGTGGGCACCCCTGCTTTGTTCCTTTTCTTAGATTGAATGGTTTTAGTTTTTGCCCATTGAGTATGATGTTGGCTGTGGGTTTATCATATATAGCTTTTATTATGTTGAGGTATGATACTTGTACTCCCACCTTGTTGAGAGTTTTTATCAGGAAAGGGTGTTGGATTTTATCGAATGCTTTTTCTGCATCAATTGATATGACTATATGATTTTTATCTCAATTTGTTTATGTGATGTATCACGCTTATTGATTTGCGAATATTGTACCATCCTTGCATTCCCAGAATAAATCCTACTTGGTCGTGGTGTATGATATTTTTGATGTTCTGCTGGAGCCAATTTGCTAGAATTTTGTTGAGGATTTTGGCATCTAAGTTCATGAGGGATATTGGCCTGTTATTCTCTTTCATTGAGTTGTCTTTATCTGGTTTTGGTATTAGGGTGATGCTGGCTTCATATAAGGAGTTTGGAAGTGTTCCTTCCTCTTGAATTTTTTTTGAATAGTCTGAGTAGGATAGGTTTTAGTTCTTCCTTGAATGTTTGGTAAAACTCTCCTGTGAAGCCATCTGGCCCTGGGCTTTTGTTTGCTGGAAGCTTTTGGATTACTATTTCAATTTCTTCCCAAGTCACTGGTCTATTGAGGTATTTAGATTCTTCCTGATTGAGTTTTGGAAGTTTGTATTTTTCTAGAAATATGTCCATTTCCTCCAGGTTGTTCAGTTTGTTGGAATAGAGTTGTTCATAGTATTTTGTTACAATCCTTTGTATTTCAAAGGGGTCTGTTATTATTTCACCTCTTTCATTTCTGATATTGTTAATTTGGGTCCTCTCTCTTTGTTTCTTGGTTATCCTGGCTAGAAGTTCATCAATCTTGTTTATCCTTTCAAAAACCAGCTCTTGGTTTTGTTGATCTTATGTATTGTTTCTTTGGTCTCTATGTCGTTTATCTGTGCTCTGATTTTTGTTATTTCCTTCCTTCTGCTTACACTGTTTTTTTCTTATTGCTCTTTTTCTAACTCTTTGAGTTGTAGAGTTAGATAATTTGTTACCAGTTTTTCTTGTTTTTTGCATAGGCTTGTAGGGATATGAACTTCCCTCTCAAAACTGCTTTTGCTGTGTCCCATAGATTTTGGATTGTTGTGTTTTCATTGTCATTTGTTGCCAGTATGTTTTTAACTTCTTCCTTGATTTCTCTGGTAACCCTGTCCTTGTTTAATAGCATGCTGTTTAATCTCCATGTGTTTGATTTCTTTTAATTATTTTTATTGTAGTTAATTTTTAGTTTTATGCCACTATGATCTGAGAAGATGCTTGATATGATTTCTATCTTCTTGAATTTGAAGAGACTTTGCCTATGTCCCAACATGTGGTCTATCTTTGAGAATGTCCCATGTGCATTTGAGAAGAATGTATATTCTGTGGCTTTGGGGTGGAATGTTCTGAAGATGTCGATTAATTCAATCTGGTCTAGTGCATCATTTAGGATTGATATTTCTTTGCTGATTTTTTGTTTAGATCATTTGTCCAAAGGTGACAGTGGGGTATTAAAATCTCCTACTATGATTGTATTGCTATTAATCTCTCCCTTAATGTCCTCCAGCAGTTTTTTTTTTTTAATGTATTTGGGTGCTCCCAGGTTGGGTGCATATATATATATATATATATATATATATATATATATATATATATATATATATGCTTACCAGGGTTATTTCTTCTTGTTGGATTGTTCCCTTTAGTATTATTAAGTGGCCTTCATTATCTCTTGTTATGTCCTTCACTTTGAGGTCTAATTTGTCAGATATAAGTATTGCTACCCCAGCTTTTTTTTCATTTCCATTCACCTGGAAAACCTTTTTCCATTCCTTCACCCTCAGTCTGTGTGCATCTTTTTTTCTGAAGTGGGTTTCTTGTAGATAACAGATATATGGGTCTTGTTTTCTTATCCAATCTGTTACCCTATGTCTTTTTATTGGAACATTTAATCCATTTACATTTACAGTTATTATTGATAGGTACTTATTTGATGCCATTTTTATTCTATACCCCTGTGTTCCTTCTCTGCTTCCTATTTATTTATTTTTACGGTAGACCCTTTAGCATTTCTTACATTGCTGGTTTGGTGGAGATAAATTCCTTTAGTTTTTTTTTTGTCTGTGAAGCTCCTGATTTCACCTTCAATTTTGCTGGGTACAGTATTCTTGGATTCAGACCCTTCCTTTGCATGACTTTGTATATTTCATCCATTTCCTTCTGGCCTGATGAGTTTCTGCTAAGAAATTAGTTGCTAGTCTGATGGGGGTTCCTTTATATGTAACTTCCTGTCTCTCCCTGGCTGCTTTTAAAATTCTTACTTTGTCGTTGGTGTTTGCCAATTTAATTATAATGTGCTTTGGCAGCTGTCTTTTGGGATTCATCTGGCTTGGGACTCTGCGAGAATTTTAGATTTGTGTGGGTTTTTTCTTCTCTATCTCAGGAAAGTTTTCTGTCATTCTTTCTTTCTTTTTTTCTTTTTTTTCTTTTTAAATATATTTTATTGATTTTTTACAGAGAGGAAGGGAGAGAGATAGAGAATTAGAAACATCGATGAGAGAGAGTCATCGATCAGCTGCCTCTTGCACACCCCCTACTGGGGATATGCCCACAACCAAGGTACATGCCCTTGACCGGAATCGAACCTGGGACCCTTCAGTCCCCAAGCTGACGCTCTATCCATTGAGTCAAACCAGTTTCGGCTGTCATTATTTCTTGAAATACGTTTTCCATGTCTTCCTCAGTTTCCTTTCCTTCTGGAACCCCTATTATTCTAATATTGTTTTGTTTTATATTGTCCCAGTGTTCCCTTAGGCTCTCCTCCTGCTTTTTATTATTTTTTTTTCTAGAAGCTGCTCTAATTGGGTATTTTTTCCCCCATCTTTTCTTCTAGCTCACTGATGCGGTCTTCTGCTGCTTCTAGTCCGTTCTTGATGCTTTCTATTGAGTTCTTCATAGTAGCGATGTCATTTTTCATTTCTTCTTGATTCATCTTCATTTCCTCTTGATTCTTCTTAATTTCCTCTTGGGTCTTACTCATATTGTCAAATTTGTCTTCCATTCTTTTTAGCCATCTTATGATCATTACTCTGAATTCTTGCTCTAGTAGGTTACTTGCCTCTAACTCCTTTACTACCTTATCTGGTGACGCCTGCTTTTCTTTCATTTGTGGGCTGTTTCTTTATCTCTCCATGGTCTCTCTTTTCAGGATGTCTGCTTATGTAGATCTCTCTCTCCCCCAGGCCGTCCCGCTCAGCCCACTCACTCCAGCAGCTGCCCCGGAACTCTCCTCAATTTCTTAACCCTGACTGATAATAAGTTGGATCTTTTAAAAATAATAGTGTCTAGATTCTATTTCTGGACATTTTGATATAATTGGTCCAAGGAGGACCCTTGATTATCAATAGATTTTAAAGCTCCCTGGGTAATTCTGATGTGCAAAAAGGTTTGCAATCCCTGTCTCTAATTTCCTTTGAAATGATTTTGGAAAGGAGCCTCACAGCCCACATTTCTTCCTGTCAGAAACTGGAAACTTATATTTTACTAAAGGTCTAGTGCACAGAACTGTATTAAAGGGTTGCAGCATCAAAAAGATTGAGAACCAATGATGTATCTGTAAACATATTGCTATGAGAGATGTCTGAGATTTTGTTGTCTGTGGTTTCTTCTAGGATTTTTATGGTTTCACAACTTACATTTAAGTCTTATATCCATTTTTTTTTATTCTTGTGAATGGTGTAAGTTGGTGGTTTAGCTTCATTTTTTTTTTTTTTGTATCTGTCCAATTTTCCCAACACCATTTATTGAAGAGTCATATATTGATTCCACTATATGCTCTTGCTTCCTTTGTCAAATGTTAATTGAGTATAATGGCTACAGTAATTTCTGGGGTCTCTGTTTCATTCCATTGGTCTATATGCTTGTTCTTGTGCCTCCTACTTAGTTCTTGTTTCTCAAGATTGCTGCAGGTATTTGGGTTCTTTTTTGATTCCATGTAAATTTTTGGAGTATTTGTTATAGATCTATGAAATATGCTGTTGGTAATTTAATAGGGATTGCACTGAATCTATAGATTGCTTGGGGTAGTTTGGACATTTAAATAATGGTAATTCTACTAATCCATGAACACAGTATATTCTTTCACTTGTATATCGCTTCCTTTATCTCTTTGTTCAACATCTTCTTATTTTCTGAGTACAGGTCTTTTACTTCCTTGGTTAAGTTTATTCCTAAATATATTAATTGTTTTGTTACTGTGGTAAATGGGATTGTTTAGTTTCTCTTTCTGCCAATTCATTATTAGTGTATAAAAGGCCA
The DNA here is from genome assembly GCF_964339955.1 of Pipistrellus hanaki. Taxonomy (NCBI): domain Eukaryota; kingdom Metazoa; phylum Chordata; class Mammalia; order Chiroptera; family Vespertilionidae; genus Pipistrellus; species Pipistrellus hanaki. The sequence continues at coordinate 105,605,352 of NC_140503.1, forward strand.
TTTATTTCCGGGTGTTAATTTTGTATACTTTTACATTTTTTAATTCATTTATTAAATATAGTAGTATTTTGGTGGAGTCTTTAGGGTTTTCTAGGTACAATATCATATCATCTATGAACAATGAAAGTTTTACTTGCACCTTTCAAATTTGGATTCCTTTTATGTTATCTTCTTGTCTGATCACTGTGGCTAGGACTTTCAGTACTATGTTGAATAAGAGTGGTGAAAGAAGAACACCTGTCTATTCCTGTTCTTAGGGAAATGTTTTTGGTTTTTTTTGTTTGTTTGTTTTGTTTTGTTTTTCCCATTGAGTATGATGTTGGCTTTAGGTTTATTATATACTAGAGGCCTGGTGCACAAAATTTATGCACTGGGGGGGGGGGTGTCCCTCAGCCTAGCCTGCACCCTCTTCAATCTGGGGATTTCCAACTGCCGAGCAATTGGGAACCATCAGTCGGACATCCCTCTCACAATCCGAGACTGCTGGTTCCCAACTGCTCACATGCCTGTCTGCCTGATTGCCCCTAACCTCTTCTAACCTCTCCCCCACTAGCCTGATCAATACCTAACTGCTCCCCCGCCAGCCCGATCACCTCCAACTGCCCTCCCCTGCCAGCCTGATTACCACCAACTGCCTTCCCTTGCTGGTCTGATCACTCCCAAATGCCCTCCTCTACTGGCCTGGTTGCCCGTAACTGCCCTCCCCTGTAGTCCTGGTCCCCTCTAACTGCCCTCCCCTACTGGCCTGGTTACCCCCAACTGCCCTCCCTTGCTCACCATCTTGTGGCAGCCATCTTATAACCACATGAGGGTGGCAATCTTGCTACCACATGGGGATGGCAATCTTGTGCCAGGGCATAATGATCAATTTGCAAATTATCTATTTATTATATAGGACTAAAGGCCCAGTGCACGAATCCTTCCACCAGTGTGGTCCCCTGGCCTGGCCTGTGGATTGGGCCAAGAATGGCTCTTTGACATCCCCTGAGGCGTCCTAGATTGCAAGAGGGCTGGGCTAGGTTGAGGGACCTCACTGGTGCACGATTGGAGCCATGGAGGGACACAGGAGGTTGGACAGCCAGGGAGGGATCACAAGAGGGCTCCAGGGCATGTTCAGACAAACTTGTTCAGTCCCAATTGGCTGGACCCCAGCAGCAAGCTAACCTCCCAGTTGGAACATCTATCCTTTGGTGGTCAGTGCTCATCATAGTGAGTGTTGATCAATCTTAGCATACCATTAGCATATCACACTTTGATTGGTTGAATGGCTGACTGGTCTACCTGACACTTAGCATATTAGGCTTTTATTATCTAGAATGGCCTTCATTATGTTGAGATATTTCTCTATTTCACTTTGATGAGAGGTTTTTTTATTTTAATAAAAAATGATGTTGTATTTTGTTGAATACTTTTTTCTGCCTCTATTGATATGATCATGTGATTTTTATCTCCCATTCATTTATGTGATATATCACCTTTATTGATTTATAAATATTGTATCAGCCTTGCATATGTGAAATAAACTCCACTTGGTCATGATCAATGATCTTTTTAATATATTGCTGGATGAAATTTGTTAATATTTTGTTGAGGATTTTAGCATCTATGATCATCAGGGATATTGACCTATAATTCACTTTCTTTGTTGTATCTTTATCTGGTTTTGGAATTAGGATAATGTTGCCCTCATAAAAGAGTTTGGAAGTAGTCCTTCCTCTTGAATTTTTTGGAATAGTTTGAGGAAAATAGGTGTTTGAATATTTGGAAAATCTTCCTTGTGAAGCCATCTAGACAGTTGTTCATAGGATTTTCTTATAATAGTTTGTATTTCTGTGTTGTCAGTTGTTACTTCATGGCTTTCATTTCTGATTTTATTTATTTGAGTACTATTTCTTCCTTTCTTGATGAATCAAGTTAATTGTTCATTAATCTTGTTTATCTTTTCAAAGAACCAGCTCTTGGTTTATTGATCTTTTGTATTGTTTTTTAATCTCTATGTCATGTATTTCTGCTCTGATCTTTATTATTTCCTTTTTTCCACTTACTCTGGGCCTTTCTGGTTGTTTTCCTCCTAAATCTTTAAGTTGTAGGATTAAATAGTTTATTATTAATTTTTATTGTGTTTTGAGGTAAGCCTGTAGTGCTATGAACTTTCCTCTCAGGACTGCCTCTATCTGTCTGTGTCCCATAGATTTTGGGTTCTTGTGTGTTCATTTTCATTTTTCAGGAAGTTTTGACTTCTTTCTTGATTTCATTGGTTATCCATTTATTTTTTAAGAATATGCTATTTAGCCTCCCTGTCTTTGAATTTTTTGAGTGTTTTTACTGTAGTTGATTTATAATTTCATTCCATTGTGATCTGAGAAGATGCTTAATAAGATTTCAATCTTCTTGAACTTGTAGAAACTTAGTTTGCATCCTAACATGTGGTCTATCTTTGAGAATGACCCATGTCCACCTGAGAAGAACATATATTTTATAGCTCTGGGGTGAAATGTTCTATAAATGTCAATTAAACCCATCTGATCTAGTGTGCTTTTTAGAATATCTGTTTCATTGTTAATTTTTTTGTCTGGAAGATCTATACAGTAAGGTCAGCAGGATGTTAAAGTCCCCTACTATGATGGCATTGCAGTCAATCTCTCCCTTAAAGTTCTCCAGATTTAAAAAAATATATATATATATATTTAAGTGCTCCTCTATTGAGTGCATATATGTCTGCCAGGGTTATAACCTCTTGTTGGATAGATACCTTTAGTATTATGTATTCATCTTTATTGTCTCTCATGATGGCCTTCATTTTGAAGTGTATTTTGTCAGATATAAGTATTGCCACCCCAGGTTTTTTGTTTGTTTGTTTCCATTTGCATGGAAAATTTTTTTTTCATTCCTTCACTCTCATCCTGTGTGAGTCTTTTGTTCTGAGGTAGGTCTCTCGCAGACAGCATATATTTGGATTATGTTTTAGTACCTATTCGTCAACCCAGTCTTTTAATCGGAGCATTTGATTTATTTACATTTAAGGTTATTGTTAATACATACTTATTTATTGCCATTTTAATTCTTTTCTCTTTTTTGTCATTTTAATTCTTTATGCCTATGCTTCTCTTTCTCTCCATTTCATCTTCTCATTACAGCAATCCCTTTAGCATTTCTTGCAGTGCTGCTTTGATGGTGACAAACTCTTTTAGACTTTTTTGGTCTTGGTTTCGATCCTTGCTTTTTATTATCTTGAATACTTCATGCCATTCCCTTCTGGCCTGTAGAGTTTCTGAAGAGAAATCCGTTGAAAGCCTTATGGGGGCTCCTTTGTAAGTAACAAATTGCTTTTCTCTTGCTGCCTTTAAGATTCTTTGGCATTTTAAATCTGACGTGTCTAGGTGTGGGCCTGTTTGGTGGTTCTTCTTATTTGGGACTCTCTGTGCCTCCTGAATCTGTGTGGATTTTTCCTTCATTGCCATTATTTCTTCAAACACATTCTCTATTCCTTGCTTGCTTTCTTTCCCTTCTGACACACCTACTGTGCAAATATTCTCAAGCTTCATGTTTTCGCACAACTGCCTTAAGCTGTCCTTTTATTTTTTAATTGATTTTTCTTTTCTGATTAATTTTTCCTACCCTGTCTTCTTATTCACTGATCTGATCCTCAGCTTCCCCTAATCTGCTGTGTATTCTTTCCACTATGTTCTTTATTAGTGCCATGTCATTCTTTATAGTTAACTATATTTTTTCTAATGCTATTGAGCATCTTTGACATCATTACTCTGAATTCTATGTCTGATAAATTCCTCATCTCCATTTCATTTAGCTCTTCTTCTGGAGAATTCTCTTGTTCTTTTGTTTGGGGCTTGTTTCTTTTTGTTTATTTGTTTGTTTGTTTGTTTGTTTGCTTCCCATTTTGGCTTCCTATTTGTGTTAGTGACTATGTATTAGGTAGATCTATTATGCCTCTCAATCTCTAGTGCATGACAGTGTTAGATGATGTTTTTGACTGGTCCTGAGTACCCTGTTTGGAGCTATCCACAGTCCACAGCTTGTAGCTCCTTCTGCATTGCGCCTTTGGTAAGGACCAAGATGTGCATCAAGGTCTGATTTTTCTAGTCCTGTGCCCCAAATTAGATTAGGTAAAGACTTAAAGTCTCTAGAGACCCATCTCTGCCTAAAGTCTGGTTGTGTTGTCTTTATTAGCCTCAGACTATTGGCAATTGGGGGGACCAGGTCTGCAGAGGAGGGCAGTAGGGGGGGGGGGCAAGGCAGGGGAGAGCTGTTAGGGGTGACCAGGCCTGCAGGGGAGAGCAGTTGGGGGCAACCAGGCCGGCAGAGAAAGGCAGTTAAGGGTGACCAGGCTGGCAATAAAGGGTAGTTAGGGGTGACTGTACCAGCAGTGGAGGGCAGTTGTGGGTGTAGGGGATCAGGCCTGCAGGGGAGGGCAGATAGAGGTGACCAGGCCAGCAAGAGAGGTCAGTTAGGGGCTATCAGGCAGGCAGGCAGGCAGGCAGGCAGGTGAATGGTTGGGTGCCAGCAGTCCTGGATTGTGGGAGGGCAGTTGGACATTCCTTGAGGGTCCCAGATTTGAGAGGGTGCAGGCTGGGCTGAGGGACACCCCTACACCCGTGCACAAATTTTGTGCACCGGGCCTCTAGTATATTTATATTAAAAAAAAAAAAAACGTAATTTAGTGGGAGAGACAAAATAGCTATAATAAACAATAAATACTTGTTAAAATCCATCAACAAAAAACAAACCCATAAGTGTTCTAAGTAATAGCCCCATATTTGGTTATCCATTTTTGAACTACAGCTATATTTCTATACTCATTGTGTTCATAACTATTGAGAATAATTTTGAATCCATGATCTTTCATAGCTTCAACATACTCTAAGTAAACATAATAACAATATTAAATTGTATTTAAATTATCACACCTTGGTTAATGAAACCTTTCAATTGGATCCTTTGGCCTTTTGATGTTACTCCTAACATTTTTTAAATAAAAAATTCTAGCTTTCTAATGACAAAATATTCCAGGCTCATTCTGATCCACCACTCCCCCTCTTGCTTTTCCCAACATAAGGAGAGGAGACATCAATCCTTTGGGCACTCTTGGTTTCTTTTTACTTGACAGTCATATGTAATAGTGGGCTTTGAAGGACACATATATGAACAAAAGTTCTACCACTGCTGTTGATCCATTTGCATTGAAAATTGTGCCTTTAAAAATACCCATAGGCCCTTCCTCATGTTGCTCAGTGGTTGGAGCATTAGGGTCATGGGTTTGATTTCCTGTCAGGGTTCTATAACTGGGTTGCAGGTTTGATCCCTAGCCATGGTCTGGGCACCTACAGGAGGCAACAACTCAATGTATCTCTCTCACATATTGTTTCTCTCTCTCTCTCTCTCTCTCTCTCTCTCTCTGTCTCTCTCCCTCCCTCCCTCCCTCCCCCCCCTTTCTCCCTTCCTCCCTTCCTTCCACTCTATCTAGGAATCAATGAAAAAACTTGGGGTGAGGATTGAAAAACAAAAAAAAAAAAAAAAAAAAAAAAACCACAACCCATTATTTCCAATGATTTTCAAATTTAAAGATATTATATTGTTGTACCCTACATGATGTAAAGATATTAAAAATCAGAAATCAAGGGCTGTTTCTAAAATGAGAATCCAAATTAAGTGAAACTTGTTTACTGCACAAACCCCTAGATAAAGCTTCATTACCCATCTAGTTGTTTTTCTAAATATGCTGGAGAGAGAGCAATAAAGACAAGTTCAGATATAGTCAGGGACCCTTCAGATCTATGGAGGAATTACAATTAAATTCTAAGAAAGGAAGACATGGGCCTGTGCAATCATTGATAAGGATACCTTGCCCACAGGAGACCGAGTATAGCTTAGCTATAATAGATGGAAAAGTAGAAAGAAATGTTGCAAAATGCCCAAGGCCTCAGGGAATAGAAAATTAGCATGGTATGTGTCGCAAATAGTTTCAAAATGGCTGCAATATTATTTCCCATTTCACATGCTCTGCTGACACTGCGACTTTGATACTTTCCCCATCGAGAGCTGAATCTACATGATCTACGATCTGAATGTGATGCTATGTGATTTCTGAGGCTATGTCATACAAAATGATAGAGCCTAGGATGCATGCTCTTGGAACCTAGTCATCATGCTGTGAGGAAGCCCAATCAGCCACCTCAAGAGGTCATGAGTAAGTGTTCTGGGTAATAGTCCCAACTGAGGTCCCAATAAGCAGCTAGTATCAACCACAAGACATATGATTAAGTAAACCCTCAAATTATTCCTGACCCAAGCCTTTTTGTCTTCCTTGATGAGGCCCCAAATATCATTCAGCAGGGGGAAAGTGCAGCAATAGAGAGGGCTTCATGCATGGTTCAATTAGTTCTTCTCCATTTCTCAGCTCTCCCCTGTGGATGTGGGTGGTTTCTTCACAGTATTAAAGTAGCTTCAGGAACTCAGACTTCACATTTGTGTATGAGAGAGAGAGAGAGAGAGAGAGAGAGAGAGAGAGAGAGAGAGAATTTGACCACTGAAAAACATGAGGAAGGGCCTATGGCTATTTTTAAAAGCACAATTTTCAATGCAATGGCCACACTCTTAGTCCTAAACTTTCAAAACAAACAAACAATTGCACTATTCTCTAATTGGCTCAAATTCAACCAATTTCTGATGTTAAAGTCTATATGTTAATTGACTTTGACCTGATTCACTGTACAATAACTGTAGCAAAGGCATGAGACTTTGTTAACCAGCTCATGTCAATAAAGGCCCATCCTGGAGCTAGGTTGTGAAGGCAATCTCATCAAACTAAATTTCTGCTATCCTGGTGGAGGAGATATTTATGTTCCTCAAACCATTTTCACTAGAATACCACTGGACCCCAGCATTCTAAATGATAAGGCTAAAGATAGTTTGGTGGTTTAAGAAAAGTCTAAAATAATTTTTAAATTGTTTTCATAAATATTCAACAAATTTGGAACAAACAAAAATTCATTATTTTCACAGAAATATGAACATGTTCTTATTTTTATACTAGAGATTGGGTGCATGAAATTCGTGCACAGGCAGGGGTGTGTCCCTCAGCCCAGCCTGCACCCTGTCCAATCTTGGACCCCTCCAGGGATGTCCAACTGCCTACCGGGATGAGGCCTAAACGGGCAGTCGGACATTCCTCTCACAATCCGGGACAGCTGGCTCCCAACTGCTCTCCTGCCTGCCTGCCTGCCTGATTGCTCCTAACCACTTCTGCCTGCCAACCTGATCACCCCCTAACCAATTCCCTGCCAGCCAGGTCGCCCCTAACTGTCCTCTCCTGCAGGTCTGGTTGCTCCCAACTGCCCTCCTCTGCTGGCCTAGTCACCTCCAACTGCCCTACTATGCAGACCTACTCACTTATAACTGCCCTCACCTGCAGGCCTGGTCACCTCCAACTGCTCTCCCCTGCAGACCTGGTTCCCACTAACTACCCTCCCCTGTAGGCCTAGTTGCCCCCAATTGCCCTACCCTGCTGGTCTGGTCACCCACAACTGCCCTCCCCTGCTGGCCATCTTGTGGTGGCCATCTTGTGTCCACATGGGGGCAGTCATCTTTGACCACATGGGGGTGCCATTTTATATGTTGGAGTGATGGTCAATTTGCATATTACTCTTTTATTAGATAGGAATCTTAAAGAATATCTATGTTCCAATCAGTTGTTTGCTGCCAAGTATCAGTTAGTATAGCCCCTTTGGGACAAGGTAGCTTCTTATCATTCACATTCTATTGTCCACTTGACTATGACTTCTGTGAGGCTGCAGCTACTCTTGCTTACTTATTTACCTCCTGTCACAGCACAGTATTTGGCATATAGTAAATATACAAATAAATATTTGCTGAATAAATGAGTTTCCTTAGCTTATATATTTGTCATTTCTATTATGATGTTTTTATCCCTAATTCATCAAAATGGTTTATTGGAGATTAAGAATAATGATAAATTTATTATATTAATGCAAATAATAGAAACCTAAAAATAAAATTAGCTAATTCCAGTGCAAATGAGATGAGAAAGTGAATGTGCTGGGCAAAAGAAATTGTGTAAAATTAGAATTTGACATAAATAGATGAAAAAGAAAAATGTGAATATGAAGTACAACTGTACCTTGTTAAGTCTAATAAAATGTGGTTTTTATTGAACTGGTGATGGTTTTATCTCTAGCTCTAAGTCTAACCTCATTGTCTATTATGGATCTATCTCATAGCAAAATCTCCATTTTATATATTCCTAAATCCATATAGGAAACATGAGTGGGTGAAAAATTCCCAGTAATTCAAAAGGAAGCAATTAAGGAGGAAAACAAAACATGTGACAAGTTAAATCACAAATTGAGTAGGTTAATTTAAATCCAGTTAGCTTTATAATTCTAATAAATATAAAAGGACTAAATTAAACCTTTAGAAAGCTAAATTGTGAATTGGAAATATAAATTGTATGCTATGTAAAAGAAGTATACCTAAAACATAAGAACATAGAATGGTTCAACTTAAAGCATATAGAAATATCACATTCCAATGCTAATTAAAAAAAAAAAAAAGCTGGTGTAGGTTTATTAAACTAAATACTTCAAGGCAAAAATAATTTCTAGAAATAAAAGAGAGTCATAATGTCAAAAACATCATCTGTTTGCTTTTTGTTAATCCTCACTCAAGGATATTTTTTCCCCATTTATTTTTAGAGAGAATGGAAGGGAGGGGGAGAGACAGAGAGAAACACCCATGTGAGAGAAACACATTGATTGGTTGCCTCCCACATGCACCCCTACCAAGCCAGGAATAGAGCAACTGAGGTAAGAGGTCTGTGCCCTTGACTGGTATTAAACTCTCCACCCTTCAGTTCATTGGTTGATGCTCTAACCATTGAGAAAAATTGGCTAGGGCATGACTTTTTAATTTGTAAGCACTTAAAACATGCTTTTAAATGCACAAAGCAGAAAATAATGAAGTATATAATATTTTTCTTTATAGAAATTGGCAGCCTGATTATAAAGTGTACATGGAAATGCAAAGACCTAGACTAGCTAAAACAATTTTGTAAAAGGAGGATAAAGCTGGAAGAGTTATATTACTTAATTTCAAGACTTGTTACAGAATAGCAGTAATCATGATAATATGGTATTAATAGAAAAATGGAACAGAATACTAAGTCTAAAAAGAGACTCACATGTCTGAGTCCATGGATTTTTAAGAAAGTTGCCTAGGCCATTCAATGGGGTAAGGGACTCCCACCTAAATTGTGCTGGAACAGCTGGGTTCCCAGAAAAACAAAGCACACTGCCCCTACTTCACAGTATTCACAAAAATCAATTCAAAAAGGATCCGAGTCCTAGATATAATTACTAAAACTATATAGTTTCTAGAAGAAAACAGAGAAGAATATCTTTGCAAACTTGGGGCAGGTAAACCATTGTAAAGAGAACATTATAAAGCACTTGCCATCAAAGATACATTGATGAATTAAACTTATGGACAAAAAGGGGTCACATGCTAACCTGATTAGCTTAGGGAAGGCCTCTGTGGTGGCTTTGCAAACTCAGAGATCTAAAGTAACCACAAAGGATTGTCTGAAATTAAAACTTCTTGAATTAAAAAGCAGTCAAGCCCCTGGCTGATTATCTTCAGTGAAAAATGTCAATCTTTACCTTAACTGAGCCTATTGTCTATTTGCATCTATGATAACATATTATTGGAATATCAAAGTATTTTCCTTTTTTTCTGAACCCCTCAAGGCACAGGCATGCCCTGGGGAAACCAAAAATCCCCTCATTGTTATTGAGTTAATTCTTGACTGTTAACTACCCTACACCCACCTAAGTAAAAGAAGCATGTGTCCATCATTTTATTATACTTTTTTATCCAAGATCAGAGGTTTCCCACTTTCCTTTCTCCTGCCTCCCAAACCTCTCACCAATGGATTTCATGTAACCCACCTACCTCTCCTCTTTTGGTTGTAATACATAAAACAAGGTGCAAAATGCCATTCTCCAGAGCATCATCTCAATCCATTGTTAAGATTCCTCTTCCTGGCATTTGTTGACAGTTTGGCTCAAATAAACTCACAAAAATTCTTCATACGTTTGAATGTTTCTTTTGTCAACAAACTATCATAATTTGAAACAAAAACATGTACCTAGAACATATATATAACTCATATAAATCAATAATAAAAGACAGACAATTAAAGTTAAAAGAAACAGGCAACAGATCTGAGTATTTGATTCACAAAAGAAGATATAAAAATGATCCAAAAGCACATAAAAATGTGATCAACATCATTAGACATTAGAAAAAATAAAATTAAAGCAACAATGAAATGGCTGAAAAAGCCCTCTGGAGTAGCTAAAAATAAGAAGGTTTCAAAAAATAAATGCTGGCAAATATGTGAAGCGGTTTAAACTCTCCTTACATTGTAGAAGAGAGTGTAAAATTAAATAACCACTAACAAAATGTATGACAGTTTCCTCCATTGTCAAACTTAAAATTATTCTATGGCCCAGCAGTTCCACTGCATGAAAATGCTTTATAATAGCCCCAAGTTAGAAACAACCCATTGAAATGGGTAAACAAATTTTGATATTTCATATTATTAAATAAAAACAATCAATTACTTAAGCATGAAAATAGTATGAGTTCTCAAAAACATTATGTTGGATAAATGAAGCCCAATATAGAAAAATATACAGGTTATTGTTCCACTTATAGGAAGTTCCAGAATAGACTAATTTAATTAATGGCAAAAGGAATTAGAAAAATAGTTGCTCCTCCACTAGCTGCTCTGAAAGTCCATCTTTGTATTGTTCCTTGTCCACAGCTTTCTCATTAGAGTCCTTAAACTCACTTTGCCGCATCGGGTCACTGTATGCTCCACCCAGTCAGACACAGCCTGACACCAGCTTCGGGATCACCACCCAGGACTTTAAGGAGAAGAAAGTTGTGGAGAAGGCAGAGCATAGAAGAGAGATAAGAGGAAGATGGGGGGCAGGAGGCTGACAATAGGTAGAGGAAGAAGAGGATGGTGAGGGGGGTGGATAAGGCAGGAGGCTGAGTCAGCTACTAATACCTGCAAACAGGCAGCTGAAGGTGATGAGGATGGTGACGCTGACCCCAAGAAACAGAGGACCTCTGAGGATGACTAACAGCAAAAAAGGAAAAGTTAAACATAAAAATAAAAAATAAAAAATAAAAAACACCATGACCTATTCACTTTCCACTTCCCATCTCAGAATTTGCAACAGGGGAGGAAAAAAGAACCCAAACTTCCAAGACCCTGATTGTTTTCCTTACAAGTACTTTAAAAGGGGAAATTTGTTTACATTTTTAGTTTACAATTTCTATTTTTGTACATATTGTTAGGGTCAGCCATTTTTAATGATCTTGGGATGACTAACCCAGCATCTAGGACATGCTCTGTCCTATTTCTGCTTTCACTAGTGCTGTGACCATGTTTATTATAATCTCAAAAAAAGAAAAACCCTTGTAAAAAAAGCAAAAACAACAAAACAATCTTATTCGTGTTTTCCAGTAACTTTGTGTATTTAGCTGTACAATAAGTAGTTGTTTTGAGGAAGATGGTTAAAAATTTTTTATTTTTTCCCTTTTCTGTCTATGAAGTTGCTGTTTATTTCTATTATTTTTTTGTGGCCTGTTTGGTTTATGTGTAAAACAATGTTGTCCAACAATAAACTGGAATTTTAGTTTGGTGAATTGTTCTAACAAAAACTAAACTTGCTCATAGGGGAGGGACAAGGACTGACTAGGATATATTTTCTGAAGTGATTAATATGTTTCACATTTTAATTGGGGTGTTGATTAAATTCTAAAATTAATCAGTTATACATTTATGTGCATTTCTCTGTACATCAATTCCTTCCTATATAATAAAAAGCTAATATGCAAATAGACCAAAAGGCAGAAAAACCAAACAACTGGTAGCTATGACATGTGCTGACCACCAGGGGGCGCATGCGGAACACGGCAGGTGTGCAGGCTGCAGAGTGTGGAGCATGGTGGGATTTGACCACAGTGGGATGGTGGAGTAGGTGAGCTGGGGCAGGGGGAGAAGGGGGAGGTGATAGGGGGTGCAGGGCAGACTAAGGTGGGGCACCAGTCACTGTCATCAGGGCGAGCCTCTGATGGTTACTGAAACTTTTTTGCTCCAGCGTGCTGTGATCCACCCTACGCTTGCAACTGATGCCAGCACCAACCCTGTACACACCCACTGCTGGTGCCTGGCGCCAGTCCCGATTGATTACAGGTGTGAGCAGACCCAGCACCAGGAGCAAAGCTGCTGGCAGACAGGCAACCTGGGGGCTGCCGCAGGAGGGCCAGGAAGGGGTGTGGAGAATGGAATGAAATCCTCCCCTGTGCCCATAGCTGTCTCGAGGCCCACAATTCCTGGAGCTAGGTTGTGAAGGCAATCTCATCAAACTAAATTTCTGCTATCCTGGTGGGCTATATGCACACACTCACCTGGATTAAATATTGTCAGCTTGCTTACACTAAAACAAATAGAGAGATACATTGAGTTGTTGCCTCCTGCCCCGGCTCACCTACTCCACCATCCCACTGTGGCCAAATCCCACCATGCTCCACACTCTGCAGCCTGCACACCTGCCGTGTTCTGCATGTACCCCCTGGTGGTCACACATGTCATAGCTACCAGTTGTTTGGTTTTTCTGCCTTTTGGTCTATTTGCATATTAGCTTTTTATTATATAGGAAGGCATTGATGTACAGAGAAATGCACATAAATGTATAACTGATTAATTTTAGAATATAATCAACACCCCAATTAAAATGTGAAAAATTTTAATCACTTCAGAAAATATATCCTAGTCAGTCCTTGTCCCTCTCCTATGAGCAAGTTTAGTTTTTGTTAGTTTTTGTTAGTTTTTTATTAGTCTTATCTAATAAAAAAGTAATATGCAAATCGACCATACCTCCACTACTTCCACAAGCCATTCCCACCACCAATCAGAGTGAGTATGCAAATTAACCCCAACCAAGATAGCTGTGGCCTCAGAGAGCAGGAGGGAGGCTTGGGTGTCTCTGGCAATGGAAGAAGCCAAGTTTTCCACTGCCCTGGCCAGTCTAAGCTTCCACTCTAGGCTACAAAGTTTCAATTATAGAAAGTAAACAATCCACACAGAAATGGCGGCAGCCACAGAGCAAGCAAAAAGCTTGGCTCTGCTCCAGGCTACAAAGTTTCAATTGTAGAAGGTAAATAAATTCCAGATACCAGGGTCTCCACTTGGGTCGATGTATGGCTGGCCTGCAAAGTACCATAGGCCAGTTACCCCCATCAGGTGATCAACCCTGCAGGGGAGGGCAGTTAGGGGTGACCAGACCTGCAGAGGAGGGAAGTTGGGGGCAAACAGGCTGGCAGGGGAGCAGTTAGACATCAATCAGGCTGGCATGGGAGTGGTTAGGGGCAATCAGGAAGGCAGGCAGGCGAGCAGTTGGAAGCCAGCAGTCCTGGATTGTGAGAGGGATGTCTGCCTGCCCAGTGGGATAAGGCCTAAACAGGCAATCCGATATCCCTGGAGGGGTCCAAGATTGGAGAGGGTGTAGGCTTGACTGAGGGACACCACCACCCCCTGCCCCTGTGCATGAATTTCATGCACCGGGCCTCTAGTCTTTAATAAATACTCTTTGAACAATCTACACAAAAGCCATGCTACACACACACACACACACACACACACACACACACCACACACACACACACACACACACACACACACACCGTACACACATCTGGTCATATTAAACATCAGACAACAAAAATGGAAACCTAATTGTCAGTGAGTATGTGGAATGACTGGAGCTTGTATTCTCTATTTGTGGGAGTGTAAGCAAGCTGACAATATTTAATCCAGGTGAGTGTGTGCATATGGCCTACTAATTCCACCACTAACTGTGTACCTCCCCCAAACCACATGCAAATAAGTCCTGTACATTCAAAGCAATATTGTCTGTAATAGTTATAAATCAGAAGTCACCAACAGGCAAATTGACATATAGATAGTGTATCACCCATACCACCGAATATCAAACAGCAGTAAAAATGAAAAAAGCAGTTACCCTCATCAGTTGTTTCTGAGTAGAGATACTGAGCAACAGAACATTGAGTGGGGGAAAATGATGCAGAAAAATATACATTGCATGATACCATTCATACTAAACTTGAAAATATAAAATTTTAATTCACTAAACTCCCTATGCATGAATGCATAAATAGAATGGTATAAAAACATGAATGAATATTAAGTATTGAATTCAGGAGACAAGATGGCTACCGAACAGACGGACTTATTCTGACCCCGGTCCCAGAACAGATAAAAGCAGCGTCTGAGTCGCTCAGGGAATGTTGATTGGCAGCTAAGGGGCAGCGGAACTCTCAAGGAAGGTAAGGAAGGGTCCAGTGGACAGGATTTCCTGACCAAGCGGCCAGCACTGTGGTGGCCGCAGCGAGCTCTCCCAGAGGGAAGGCTGTGCCATCTTACCAGGAAAGGAGGAGCTTCTCTGAGGCCTGGAAAAACTACCGCAGAGGAGACCATCGAGCAGCTGAGAAGCCCCAATCAGTGCAAACGCGTGGATTCAAGGGAGTTCTTCAATCACCCACGGAAAGGTCAGAGTTTGCGGGGATAGCCTGAGGGGTCTGGGTCCACGTCGCGCCGGCAGCAACTGCAGCCGCCTCGCGCCCCACGCCGAGCTGTGCAGAAAGAAGGCTTGGCTTCAGAGAGATTTCTGCCTGGGAGACCCAGTGCCAGGTCTGGCGTAATCTTCCCCAGAAGCGGGACTCTTTTGAAACGCAAGGGGAATCCGACTGGCGTGGACAGGCGGATTCCACAGAAAGGTTGGATTTTGTAGGGATAACGCGGGGTGTCTGTGTCGCGAAAGCAAAAGTGAAAGCAGCAGCTACAGCAGCCGCAACAGCGGCAGCCACTGGGGCGGCAGAGAAAAAAAAAAAAAAAAAAAAGCACGCTCTGGGACCCTGGAAATCTGCGTCCACAGAAGCCCCCCACTGTTGGGGCTGGTGTGATTCGAGAGAGTGGACGGGGGTCCCCAAGGTTGCTACTAGTGGGGTTCTCTAGGGAGCAACCCATTCTGATCCCACACGGAGGGAGAACATAGGAGTTGGAAAGCAGTCTGTTTGTAAGTGCTTGCAGACTCGCCCATCGCGCACCTAGGCTGGTTCCCCTGCAACACTTTGCTTCTGATTACAAAGGAGAGATCACCCAGATTGGCTGACCCTAAGAGACAGCAGGGGGAATCTGCTTTTCTGGAAACTGAGAAGCAGAGCAGGGAGAAATCATCCAGGATTCAGCTCCGATGCAAAATAAATAAAAAAATAAAAATAAACAAATAAAATAAAAAAACTGGTATTGAGTGCCACAGAAAAAGAAGGCTAGAGCAACCAAAAAGACAGGACATCAATCCACATACACTGCCACCTAGGGTCTGGAGTACAAACTGACTGTGTTTATTATTAGTTTTATTTGATCAAAAACCAAGAAACTAAGGAATCGCCACTGAGGTGCAGCAGAACTCAGGGAACTGCAATATGGGCTGGACTAAGAAACAGGCGTGTCAAATAGAATAACAGAAGTGAATGGCCTTCACAACTGCACATTTTTTTTTTTTTGCTATTTTTTTTTTCATTTTTTGCATCTTTTCCTTAAGAAACAATTTTTTTCCTTTTTTCCTCACTAGATTTTAACTTTTTAATTATTACATTTTTAGGTTCAATAAGCATTTTTAACACTGCTATTTTAATTTTTTTAAGTGCCATTTTATTTTCTCTTTATTTTACATTGGAATTAGTGTTCTTCAATTTATTTTCATTTTTCCTTTAACATTGTTTAACCCTAACTCAACAGGACCTTTACACCATCATTCTCTTTCTACCCCTCCCCCTTTTCCTATCCTGTTTATCTTAACCCTTTCCTGCTTTAGATTTCTTTACTCGTTCTGTATTCCCCCCTGCTAAAATTTCTACCAGACTTATATATCTAATCTCCAATCCCGAGTGCTAAGTGCATACACACCCCTCTCTGAGCTGTATTAAATAGCAAAAAAAAAAAAAAAAAAAAAAAAAAAATGTTTTCCTCATGGTTCTTTCAATGCTGTTTGGGGAATGATGATTATATTGTATTTTTATGCTTTTTTAGTGAGAGTATTTTGCTTAATCTTTTGTTGTTGCTGTTGCTGGGTATTTTCTTATTTGATTGGTTTTTGTTAGTTGTTATTTTATTACTTCTGTTTTCCCTTACTGTGCTGGAAATTAGGGGATGTTGTAGATTGTATTATTCTCCAGGTACTGCTGACACCATTTGTTGGGGTTAGTGGTTGTTCAATTGAAATTCTCTCCCCATATATATAGTTTGTTCCCCTTCTCTCTCTCTCTCTCTCTCTCTCTCTCTCTCTCTCTCTCTCTCTCCTGCCTGTATCCCAAATTCATTTTGACACTCTTTTTCCTATCTTTTTCTTTTGCTCCCTCCCTCCTCTCTTTTTACTCTTCTTCTTTCTCCCCTATTCCCTAATTTTCCTTTCCCTAGTGGTTACCTTTATTGGAAGTTATTAATATTGCAAACACAGTTCTGTTTGGTGCCTTGTGTGTTGTACCCGGCTGTGTTGTATTTTGTGCCTTTAAATCAACGCAGGAGAAATAAATAAACATCGGAGAGACATCCTGAAGAGAGACCGTGGGGAGACAAAGAAAAAGCCCACACATGAAAGAAAAGCAGGCATCACCAGAAAAGGAAGTAAACGAGTTAGAGGCAAGCAACCTACCAGAGCAAGAATTCAGAGTAACGATCTTAAGATGGCTAAAAAGAATGGAAGACAAATTTGACAATATGAGTAAGACCCAAGAGGAAATTAAGAAGAATCAAGAGGAAATGAAGATGAATCAAGAAGTAATGAAAAATGACATCGCTACTATGAAGAACTCAATAGAAAGCATCAAGAGCAGACTAAAAGAAGCAGAGGATCACATCAGTGAGCTAGAAGACAAGATGGAAAAAATACCCAATTAGAGCAGCTTCTAGAAAAAAAAAATTAAAAAGCAGTAGGAGAGCCTACGGGAGCTTTGGGACAAAGCAAAACAAAACAATATTTGAATAATAGGGGTTCTGGAACGAAAGAATACTGAGGTAGACATGGAAAACGTATTTCAAGAAATAATGACAGAAAACTTTTCTGAGATAGAGAAGAAAAAACCCACACAAATCCAAGATGCTCACAGAGTCCCAAGCAAAATGGATCCCAGAAGACCGACGCCAAAACATATTATAATTAAATTGGCAAACACCAACGACAAAGTAAGAATCCTAAAAGCAGCCAGAGAGAGACAGAAAGTTACATATAAAGGAACCCCCATCAGACTAACAACTGATTTCTCAACAGAAACTTATCAGGCCAGAAGGGAATGGGATGAAATATACAAAGTCATGCAAAGAAAGGGTCTGAATCCAAGAATACTGTACCCAGCAAGGCTTTCAATCAAAATTGAAGGGGAAATCAGAAGCTTCACAGACAAAAAAAGACTAAAGAAATTTATCTCCAGCAAACCAGCAAGCAAGAAATACTAAAGGGTATACTGTAAAAATAAAGAAATAGGAAGCAGAGAAGGAACACAGGGGTATAGAATAAAAATGGCGTCAAATGAGTACCTATCATTAATAACATTAAATGTAAATGGTTTAAATGCTCCAATCAAAATACATAGGGTAACAGATTGGATAAGAAACAAGACCCATACATATGTTGTCTACAAGAAACCCACCTCAGAAAAAGTGATGCACACAGACTGAGGGTGAAGGGATGGAAAAAGGTTTTCCAGGCAAATGGAAATGAAAAGAAAGCTGGGGTAGCAATACTTATATCTGACAAATTAGATCTAAGAGTGAAGGACATAACAAGAGATAATGAAGGCCACTTCATAATACTAAAGGGAACAATCCAACAAGAAGAAATAACCCTGGTAAATATATATGCACCCAATACAGGAGCACCCAAATACATAAAAAAAAAAACTGCTGGAGGACATTAAGGGAGAGATTAATAGCAATACAATCATAGTAGGAGATTTCAATACCCCACTGTCACCCTTCAACAAATGATCTAAACAAAAAATCAGCAAAGAAATATCAATCCTAAATGACTCACTAGACCTGATGGAATTAATTGACATCTTCAGAACATTCCACCCCAAAGCCACAGAATATACATTCTTCTCAAATGCACATGGGACATTCTCAAAGATAGACCACATGTTGGGACATAGGCAAAGTCTCTTCAAATTCAAGAAGATAGAAATCATATCAAGCATCTTCTGAGACCATAATGGCATAAAACTGGAAATTAACTACAATAAAAATAATTAAAAGAAATCAAACACATGGAGACTAAACAGCATGCTATTAAACAAGGACTGGGTTACCAGAGAAATCAAGGAAGAAATTAAAAACATCCTGGAAACAAATGACAATGAAAACATAGCAATCCAAAATCTATGGGACACAGCAAAAGCAGTTTTGAGAGGGAAGTTCATATCCTTACAAGCCTATTGCAAAAAACTAGAAAAAAGGGTAACAAATGATCTAAATCTACAACTCAAAGAGTTAGAAAAAGAGCAATAAGAAAAGCCCAATGTAAGCAGAAGGAAGAAAATAACAAAAATCAGAGCACAGATAAACGACACAGAGACCAAAGAAACAATACATAAGATCAACAAAACCAAGAGCCGGTTCTTTGAATGGATAAACAAGATAGATGGACCTCTAGCCAGGCTAACCAAAAAACAAAGAGAGAGGACCCAAATTAACAAAATCAGAAATGAAAGAGGTGAAATAACAACAGACCCCACCGAAATACAACGGATTGTTACAAAATACTATGAACAACTCTACTCCAAAAAACTGAACAACCTGGAGGAAATGGACATATTCCTAGAAAAATACAACCTTCCAAAACTCAATCAGGAAGAATCTAAAAATCTCAATAGACCAGTGACTTGGGAAGAAATTGAAACAGTCATCCAAAAGCTTCCAGCAAACAAAAGCCCAGGGCCAGATGGCTTCACAGGAGAGTTTTACCAAACATTCAAGGAAGAACTAAAACCTATCCTCCTCAGACTATTCCAAAAAATCCAAAGAGGAAGGAACACTTCCAAACTCCTTCTATGAAGCCAGCATCACCCTAATACCAAAACCAGATAAAGACAACTCAATGAAAGAGAATTACAGGCCAATATCCCTCATGAACATAGATGCCAAAATCCTCAACAAAATTCTAGCAAATGGACTCCAGAAGAGCATCGCAAAGATCATACACCATGACCAAGTAGGATTTATTCCAGGAATGCAAGGATGGTAAAATATCCGCAAATCAATAAACGTGATACATCACATAAACAAATTGAAAGGTAAGAATCATATAGTCATATCAATTGATGCAGAAAAAGCATTTGATAAAATCCAACACCCTTTCCTGATAAAAACTCTTAACAAGGTGGGAGTACAAGGACCATACCTCAACATAATAAAAGCTATATATGATAAACCCACAGCCAAAATTATACTCAATGGGAAAAAACAAAAACCATTCCCTCTAAGAACAGGAAGAAAACAGGGATGCCCACTCTCGCCACTCCTGTTTGACATAGTACTGGAAGTACTAGCCATTGCAATTAGACAAGAAGAGGAAATAAAAGGCATCCAAATTGGAAAAGAAGAAGTAAAGTTATCCTTATTTGTAGATGACATGATATTGTACATAAAAAACTGAAAAGACTCCATTAAAAAAACTAATTTACTTAATAAATGAATTTGGCAATGTAGCAGGATACAAAATTAATGCCAAGAAATCCATGGCATTTCTATACACCAACAGTGAACTTGCAGAAACAGAGACTAAAAAAGCAATTCCATTGACCATCACACCAAAAAAATTAAGATACCTAGGAATAAATTTAACTAAGGAAGTAAAGGACCTATATGCGGAAAACTACATGACACTGAAAAAAGAGATTGAGGAAGATGTAAAGAGATGGAAGAACATACCATGTTCATGGATTGGTAGAATCAACATCATCAAAATGTCCGTACTTCCTAAAGAAATCTATAGGTTCAATGCACTCCCCATTAAAATACCAACGACATATTTCACCGACCTAGGAAGAACTCTCCAAAAGTTCATTTGGAACAATAAAAGACCCCGAATAGCCACAGCAATCTTGAGAAAGAAGAGTAAAGTAAGAGGGATCTCAATACCAGACTTCAAACTATATTACAAAGCCACTGTTCTCAAAACAGCCTGGTACTGGCACAAGAACAGACATATAGATCAATGGAATAGAATCGAGAACACAGATATCAACCCAAATCACTATGCTCAATTAATATTTGACAAAGGAGGCACAAATATACAATGGAGTCAAGACAATTTCTTCAATAAATGGTGTTGGGAAAATGGGACAGACACATGCAAAAGAATGAAACTAGATAACCAACTTACACCATTCACAAAAATAAACTCAAAATGGATACAGGACTTAAACATCAGATGGGAAACCATAAAAATACTAGAAGCATCCACAGGCAGCAAAATCTCAGACGTATGCCAAAAGAACTTCTTCACTGATACTGCCCCTACGGCAATGGAAGCTAAAGAGAAAATAAACAAATGGGACTACATCAAAATAAAAAACTTTTTTACAGCAAAAGAAATCATCAACAAAACAACAAGAAAGCCCACTGTATGGGAGAACATATTTGCAAATAATACCACTGATAAAGGCTTAATCTCCAACATTTATAGACAGCATTTACAACTAAATAAAAGGAAGATGAATGATACGATTAAAAAATGGGCAATGGACCTAAATAGAACATTTTCAAAAGAAGACAGAAGGAAGGCCAAAAGGCACATGAAAACATGCTCAAAGTCACTAATTGTCCGAGAGATGCAAATCAAAACAATAATGCGGTACCATCTCACATCTGTCAGAATGGCCTACATCAACAAATCAACAAACGACAAGTGTTGGCGAGGTTGCGGAGAAAAAGGAACCCGCGTGCACTGCTGGTGGGAATGCAGACTGGTGCAACCACTGTGCAGAACAGTGTGGAGTTTCCTCAAAAAACTGAAAATGGAACTCCCATTTGACCCAGTAATCCCACTCCTAAGAATATATCCCAAGAAACTAGAAACACCAATCAGAAAGGATATATGCACCCCTATGTTCACAGCAGCACAATCTACAATAGCCAGAATTTGGAAACAGCCTAGGTGCCCATCAGCAGCTGATTGGATCAAAAAACTGTTGTACATCTACACAATGGAATACTATGCTGCCATAAAAAAGAAGGAATTCTCATCATTTGCAGCAACCTGGATGGAATTGGAGAACATCATGCTGAGTGAAATAAGCCAATCAATGAAAGAGAAACACCACATGACCTCACTCATTTGTGGATAATAAAGAACATTATAAACTGATGAACCAAAATATAGATATAGAGACAGTAAATCAACAAGCAGACTGTCAAATTACAGTCTGATCTGGGGGAGATAATAGATCAACCGAAGGACTTTTATACATGCATATAAGTACAACCAATGGACATAAAACTCTGGGGAGGGAGGGGATGTGTGGGAGGGAGGGAGGGGGGCAAAAAAAAATCAATAAAATATATTTAAAAAAAAAGAGAGACAAAAAAAGAAGTATTGAATTCAGGATAGTGGTTACCTCTAGGGAGGGAAAGAAGTACCTAGGAACTTCATCTCTATTTACAATGTTTGATTTTAAAATCTGAAGCAAATGTGAAAAAATATTAATATCTCTTATGCTCGGTGGTGCATATAGGGTATTTATTTGGGATATTTCTGTATGTTGAAATATTTCAAGGTAAACAAAGAGAAGTCAACTCTCTGACAACTCAAGCTTAGAGAAACTGGTGTAAGGAATTAATAGTTTCATTGTCTTCTGAAGAGAAACTGAAACTCTTAGACTGCCTAAGAAATATGAGTTGTTTATTCTTTGGAACTTTGGGTATATTTTAGCTTATTTATTTGTTCTGATCCTCTTTCCACAAAGGATTCAAAGTAATTTGCAACAAACGACACATACAATGAACCCAGAAAACAAAAACATAAGTAGAAAATCAGGGTCAGAGATAAGTATTCCATCAAAACTGGTTAACCACAGCTGCTGTGATTGTTTCAAACTTGGCTCTGGACTTGTTGGCAACAGTCACCATTCCATCTCCAGCTGACTCATCAAAGCAGGCTTTGAAAACCAACCTTTGTTCTTCATAATTTAGACCTAATATTTCCTGAGCAGTCTCTATATTTTATTTTTCATCTTGCCTTACTAAATAGCTAGGTTCTTTTTTCCCTTGTTCTTTTGTCTCTGCCTCCCTTCCTTTTCATTCTTTATTTTACCCAAATGCCAAGTCCTTAAGACTGGCAGTGGTTAAGAATGAAGGTTCAATTTATTATTTATTGCTAAAATACGCTGATGTGATATTTTTAATTTCTCTGTGCCTTAGTTTTCTAATGTTCAAATGGGGATTATCTATCATACAGATATCACAGTGGTAGAAGATTACATGAGATAATGCATATGAAAAGTGTTGAAGGATGCTAGTCACTGCTCAGGAACTCTTAGCTGTTGTTATGATTATTACTCCCTGGAAGGGGAGTATGAATCACAGTGTATCTCATGCCCCAGTCAGGAATAGATCAGGAGCAGGGTAAAGCTTCCCTGTCTCACATGCAAGACTGGCAGTGGTATGATGCTCAGGAAGTGGAAGCTGACCAGCAACCACCCTCAGACTCAGCTGCAGTTCCCAGTCTCAGATCCAAGTGCACTATGCAGCCACCAGCAGATCTAGCAGCACACTTAACCATCCAGCTGCTGCACTAGAACACGACAAGGACTGGACATCTGCTTCTGAGGCAACACGAGATTCTATTTCTGTTGAGAGTCCTGTTGGAAAAAAGCAGGCTTTCAGCACAGACTGGCCTGGAAAGCCTCAGACCACAGGATGTGCATCTCTGCCCTTCCTGAAGACGCGGGGAAAGCCCACAGTCAGAGGACAACTTACTCTAGGTGTCACCACTACCTACCTCACTTGATTCCAGGCCCAGCAGACTCCTGATTTTTGTCCTCTCATCTGGAGAGGAACTCCAACAAAATGGGTTGGGAGGAAGCTGAGCTGAAGGGGAGAGGAACTAGATAGGATGACGCAGACATTGGGAGTTTAGAACCAGGCAAAATAAAGATTCAAGAAGTAGAAGTCAATCAGTATGGGGCAGAGGGGGAAGATAAGAGGGAGCTTAGGTACAAAGGAATGAAGACCAAGTGACTAAAGCTGGGGCATAAGGAGATTTGGTTTCAGGAGCATGATAGACACTGCGGGTCTAGGTATAGTCAGCAGTGTCTGTGGGCTTGCTGCCAAGTTATTGAGTGCTGATTTAAGGATCCTTAAATTCCCAGAATAACTGGGGAGGGCCAAGAATGCATGTACATGTGAGGGTCAAGTTCCTTTGCATAGAGATGAGAGGGTTATGGGATGAGAGGCAGTATTAAGGAAGTGAGAGATTATTTATTAAGCAGCCAGTCCATTCATCGACCAGCCCTAGAGCCAGCAGCAGTCCCCACACTGCTTAGCAGTCGCGAGTTCCTACCTTTCCTATTCACTAGAAGCCCACAAGCATGGTATTCTTATCGTCGCTCAGCATCGCTATCAAGGTGGGATCTCATTTCTATGTCAAACAAGATATAAACCCAGGAGAGCACCCTTCACAAGCCAGAGGAGAGGCCCATATGTTTCACTTTAGAGACTGGAGGATCAGCAAGAAATGACAATAGCTTTTCCTGTCCTAGGGCACCAATTCTGTGGTTCAACTTGTAGCCGGAAGAATAATAGCTCTATTTGTTGACTGTTCACTGTGTGCCAGGCATTATACTAACTGCTTTAAATGCATTCTATCTCATGTGATCCTCACAACAATATTATGAGGTGGGCACTATTATGAGGAAACAAGTTCAGATTGGTTGCAAACTCTCAAGATGGTAGCTCAAGTGTCAAGATACAAACCCAGGACAGTTTGACTTAAAAAGCCATGTTTTAGCCTGGCCTGTGTGACTCAGTGGTTGAATGTCGACCTGTACACCAAGAGGATGCACAGGCCCAGGTTGTAGGCCCAATCCCCAGTTGTGGGCAAGCAGGAGGCAGCCAAACAATGTTCTCTCTCATCATTTTCCTATCTCTCTCCCTCTTCCTTCCTCTCTCTCTGAAATCAATTTTAAAAAAACATTTTTAAAAAAAAGCCACATTCTGAAACATAATGCTGACCTCCTAAACTCGAGCACTCCTTTCTGGGGGAGGAGGACCAAGAGCTCTTAAAGATGTGGGGCCTGAGCGCTGCAGCAGCAGCTTGCCTGCTTCCTCCCACATTTTGGTTTGACTTTGTCATCCTCTCTCATTCTTGTTTCACATCTTGGTGGGCTTGCTGCCAGGCAAAATCTGAGCAAACTGGAGAAGTCTCATTTACTGACCTGTGAGATCATTTTCTAAAGTGATCCCATCTCTAGCTGCACTCCAACCAGCCTCCAGAGTGGCACGAACATGGACAAATCCCAGCTTACCACCCATTTTCCCATTTGATTTTTAAATGAAATTGGAACCATTCACCCAAAAATCCCTAGTGCTTCTGAGGTACAGGTACACAGCCTGCAAGGAAAAAACAAACAAACAAACAAAAACCACAAAAAATCCAAGAATAGCTAACATAAAAGGAAACACCTTTTAGAGAAGCCGAACTGAAACTGCATTTTACATTCACAAAGGATCCTTTAAAACAAAGCATTTTCTTTCTGCTGGTTTTGACTCATTTTCATATTTCCTGCCTGAGTGGCCCTCGGATCTCCTGTGGTGTTCCGAGCGGATGCACCTAGATGAGAGCCTCTTCCCACCTGAATGAAGAAAAGGCTCCCATTCAGCTAAAGGGGAACTATAAGAAAATGACAATTCTGACTGGAATAATGAGGCGAACATACTTTGTTTACTAATTTATTAATAAGTTTAATAATAAACTTATACAAAAGAACATATTTTTGGCTTTGAAATCATGACATAAAACAGGAAGGCAAATAATTGGAAATTATCAGCTGAAAATGGTAGAATCAACTCATGTTGAACCTGAGTAACACTCCAGCTGGGCAGCAGCAGGTGCACCAGCTGAGCTGGCTCCACCTGCTCAGCTCCCCATGGTGGTCTGGTCAGGGCATACAGGAAATTCACCTTTTTCTCCATTATTTCTTTCCATCCTGACTTGAACTACAAGAATAGTGATGTATCCTAGTTTTTAGGATAGTGTTGTTGTTTTCTTAACTTGGTTGAACTACATGTTTTCGACCTTCAAGAACAAAAAACTGCTAAAATCAATTGTAACTATAAAGCCATTTCTATTTTTGGTCAGCTATTTGCTGTAGGCAAAACTTCATATAGGAATTTTTGTTGCGAGTTTCCAAGACTGCATCCCTAACAAGCTCAATGAACATCTGTGGCCAAATCTTCTGCAAAGCCTCTTTTTTCATGTTGATTTCTGTGGCTTCCTTCACAAGGTCCTCTATGTAAATTTTGCAGAATTTCTTTTTTTCCTTTGTTTCCTGTTAAAAAAGAAAAATCTGCACTGAATCATAATTAATCCAAAGCAACAATGAACTACAGAAACTTGAATACTTTCCTAGACAGTAACACCTGTCAGGGCAGCACTACCGGACAGCAGTAATACTTTCCTGGACAGTCTGAACACAGAGCAGCAATTGGGAGATCCCTACTTCCCACTCCTACCTCCAGTGGACAACTCTGAGGAGATTTAAAATTTTTTCAAGAAGCGGAGAGGGAGAATATATGTTATACATGAAGGAATGCTGGGTTGTGAGTCAAGAGAGAGTGATTAAGGGACTAAAGTAAGATCTATCAGTAGTAGAATCAGGGGCCCAAATCTAAGTCTCCTGGTGACCTAATGGTCTTTTCTAAAATATTATGTGACTTCAGATTCATTCTTTTCCTTTGGTATTTCTCAAAACAGGAGTCAACATTCCCTGTCTTTACTTCTTCTTGCTTATTTATGCTCAAACTACTTTAGCTGAGACTTGCTTCTATGACTCCACTGAAATGATTTTTGTTAAACACATACACACACACACACACACACACACACACACATGCACACGCACACGCACACGCACACCAAATAAGCCCCAATGACCTTGATTGACAAATTTATCAACTTTTTTTTTTCTTTCTTGTTTGTGCCCTTGCTGTGTTAAGAGAAAATCTTAGCCTACCCAACCAAGGTCATAAAGATTTTTCTCCTTAAAAATGAGGACTTTTTTTTTTCATACTTGGATTTTTATTTTATCTGGATTTAATTTTTGCTGTATGGTATAAAATAGGGCCTCCTCAGTACCATTTATTATGCAGTCTGTCTACACTAGTCTGCAAAATCTGCTATCTGTATAAAGATTCCCATAAGCATGGGATAATTCTGGCTCTATTTTGTGCACAGGTCCATTTATCTATTTCTACACTGCCTTTATTACTATACTGTATGATAATACTTGCTATCTGGTGAGGCAAGTTCTCCCACTTTTACTCTTGAGTATTTTAGGTCTATCGGATAATATTTTAAGAAACTGCTCTATCAGATAACTTTTATGATCAAATGGTGAATTTCCACAAATAACTGTCCACATTTTTATTAAAGCTGCCTTATATTTATGGATAGACTTAGGAAGAATTGACATTTTTATCATGTAAAAAGCTTCTGTCCAGCCCAGCTGGCATGGCTCAGTGGTTGAGCATTGACCTACAAATCAGGAGATCATGGTTGGATTCCTGGTCAGGGCACATGTCTGGGTTGCAGGCTTGATCCCCAGTGGGGGTTTGGAAGGAGGTAGCTGATCAATGATTCTCTCTCATCATTGATGTCTCTCTCTCTCTCCCTCCCCCTCTCTCTCTCTCAATCTCTCTTTCCTCTCTGAAATCAATAAAAATATATTTTTTAAAAATTTCAATCCATGAATATTATCTATTTAATTCTTCTTTGGTGTCTTTCTATAAAATTTCACAATTTCGTTGAAACCTCCATAAAAGATTTACACATATTTTATTATTCATGCCTACAATGTTTGTTTTTGTGGTACATGGTACATTATTTGAAATTTTTGAATAAATAATACAACCTAGATTAAATTATTGACTCCTTTTCTAAAAGCTCTTCATAATTTAGGTAGATCATTGCAAACTATTTTTTGTTTGTAATCTATCTTTCCTGATTTTATTACCCTGAAGGTCTTTCTCATCCCAATGCTACACATTAATTTTCCATTTCTTGTATAATTTTTATGCTTTCATTATAAACTTTTAAATATCTGATCTACTGGGAATTTATGCTGATGTAAGACATAAATACCAAATTCTGCTCCCCGCCTCAGTTTCCTAATTATTCTCAAATCATTTATTGGATAGTCCACCTAACCAGTTTGAGATTATTCTTTATCATATAATAAATTCTCTTTTGTATTTAAATATATACTTGACTTTTTATTGTATTCCATTAGTCCATTTCTTCATAACCATTATGTTTGAACTGGTAAGAATTTATAACATGCCTTAACATCTAGCAGTACTGGTCTTTTTCAGTCTTTATGGCTATTTGTTATTTTCCCAGATGTACTGTAGGATCAACACACCTCAAACTAAAATGTTTGTACTTTTATTGGAATCACATTAAAACTTTAAATTAACTTAAGGAAAACTAACAATTAACTTTAGATCCTTCTTATCCAAACGTGATAGGTTTTTTCATTTGCATAAATCTTTTGTGTACTTCATTAATGTTTTAAAGTATACTTCAGATAGTTCTTGCATATTTATTAGTTAGTTTCCTACTAGGTATTTTATCTTTTTGTGCTGTTACTGTGTGTCTTTCCTCCAATATATTTACTTTTTTGTTGTTATTTATATATATGGAAACTGTTAATTCCTGCTCCATTACTGAATCTTCTTACAGTTCTGTATAGTTTCTCAATTAATTCTCTTGGGATTCCCAGGTATTCAATAATATTTGAAAATAATAAATTCACTCTCTTCTTGTTAAGTTACCAATGGTTTCTTTCTCTGGTCTAACTGTATTATTTGCTTTGATAAATAATAATGGTGATATTGGACATTCATGTCTTGATTCTGACTCAGTAAAGCATTGTGTTTATTGCTGTGCACAGATCACAAACTTGGTGGCTTAAAACAACATACATCTATTATTTCACAAGTTTCCATGTGTCAGTCCAGGCATGGCTGAGCTTGAGGCCCTGCTCAGGACAACACAAGGTGTTGGCCAAGTTTCTTTTTCTGAAGCTTGGAGTCCTCTTCTAAGCTCAGGTAGTTGTGGCCGAATTCATTTTCTTGCAGTTGTTGGACTGAAGTCTCAATTTCTTGTTGGCTGTCAGTAGGCAGCTGCTCTCTAGGACCTTTTTGCAATTCTTTTCCATATGACCTTCTCAAAATATGGGAGCTTATTGCTTTAAGGCCTGTAGGAGACTTTCTCAGGGAAATCTTGAATCCCTTTTTAAACGATTGCCTCATTAGGTCAGGATCATTTATTTTTACTAACTCAAAGTCAACTAATTTTGGATCTTAATTATATCTGCACAATTCCCTTACCCTTAGAAGCAAGTCATAGGTTTTATTTGCACTCAGTGGAGGATATATTCCCAGAGTGTGAATGCCAGGGAGTGGGAATCGTGGAGACCCTCTCAGTCAGAATTCTGCCTCCACTAATGCGAATGTTCCTAGAGCTTCCACATCATGCATGATTTTTACTATCCAATTTCTAGTTATTATATTCTATTTAAAGAAAACTTAAAATGGGTGTTCAGTTATGTGAAATGTCTTTTCAATTCCTATAGAAATCATCACAATTTTTTACTTTAGATCTATTAATTTGCTAGAATAAATTGCACTTGGCTATAGTGTTAGTTATTCATTTAATGTTCTGCTATATTTTGATTGGTAACATTTTAAAAGGACTTTTGTAACATTAATATTCTTAGGTATCTAGTCTGGCTTTTCTTTTTCTTTCCAATCCTGACATAACATTTGAAATCAGTGTTATCCTGGCAACCTTGAAAAAATGTAAATATGTTCTTTATTTCTCAGTGCTTTTGAACATCTAAAAATCACTGGATTGTCTGCTTTTTAAGAGTTGGTAGATTTCTCTTTGAAACTGTCCTTGTTTTGAATGCAGCTCTTTCATATTTTTCTAAATGTCTTTTATAGAAATTGTATTAATTTTTGACTGATTAAAACAACTGCTTTCAGGAAGAGAAGGACTCATAATTCTGCTAGCTTGGCTTTTTCCTTTTTTGACAAAATCAGGAAACCCCTGATGGCCAAAGGATTACATTCAGTCTCTTTCATGTAGCCCTCCTACCACCTTTCAGGCTCATCTTTTAAGCATCTTCCTCAGTCTCTGTGCTTCAACAACACTAAACTGCTTATAGTTCCTGGCCCTTTCCTTATCTTCTTACATTTCTATGCCTTTTATTCCCACTGTTCTCTTTGTCAGCATTGCCCTTCCCTTTGGTATGTAGTTATTTTTCCCTATAAGACTGACACCAGGAACCTCCTTCTTTAGAAAGCCTTCTTTGACCTGGGTCAGCCATCCCTCCTGCATGCTCTTGATATATTGATTTATTATTATCCTTGTGTATGTCCATCTCCTCTCTGAGAATATAAGATTCATAAGACTAACACAGGAACTTCTTACAGTCCAAGTATTATATGTTATAGGTGCTCAAAATGATTTTTGAATAAGCAAAAATATAAGTGTAGACAGAATTAAAATGAGACAGAAGATTAGCTGACTAAGTATTTGAAGAGTTTTCTTAAGAAAAGGACTTGTTCTCTTTTTTACACAAAGCAGTACTAGATTCATTAAATGAAAGTTATCAGCTTAATTTGGGTAAGAATTTCTTCATAGTTAAGGGTTGTTCAGTGATATACAGCTACATCATGAAGCAGTGACCTTTCTTGCACTAAAAGAATTGAAAGTAAAATCTGAACATCTTTTAGGATGTTATAAAAATACTAGAGGCCCAGTCCATATATACCTTAGTACAGCCTGCACCCTCTCCAATTTGGGACCTACAGGGATTGGACCTAAACGGGCAGTCGGACATCCTTCTCACAATCCAGGACTGCTGGATCCCAACTGCTCTCCTGCTTGTCTACCTGATTACTCTCTAACCACTCCCCTGCCAGCCTGACTGATGCTTAACTGCTCCTCTGCCAGGCGAATGCCCCTAACTGCCCTCCCTTACTGGCCTGGTTGCCCCCAACTGCCCTTCCCTGCTAGCCCAGTAAACCCTAACTTCCCTCCATTGACAGCCTGGTCGCCCTCAACTTCCCTCCATGCAGGCCTGGTCACCCCCAATTGCCCTCCCCTGCAGGCCTGGTTGCCCCCAGATGTCCTCCCCCACAAGTCTGTTCACCCCTAACTGCCCTCCCCTACAGGCCTGGTCTCCCCCAACAGCCCTCTTCTGCAGGCCTGGTTGCCAACTGCCCTCCTTTGCCTGCCTAGTCAAGCCTAACTGCCCTCCCCTGCAGGCCTGATCATCCACAAATGCCCTCCACTGCCGGCCATCTTGTGTGTTAGGGTGATGATCAATTTTTATATCACTCTTTTATTAGATAGGATTGTTAAATACATTGAGTTTTCTGGTGATCTTCAAGCTATGATCCACAGAGCCCTATGGGTTCCAAAGAGATGCTTGAGGATTGGGGTGAAACGAGAGGAAAGGAAAAGAATAGGAGATCCAATCAAATGAAGTTCTGAACCCCTTACTTTCCCTCTGCAGCAACAGCAGCTCTGCTGTCTTGCTTTGTTTTGATATAGTGGGTTTTCAACTACAATATGGTTTGAATAGAGTCCTATAGCTGTTAAAAAACACACACATTTGAAAACTACTTGCCTATTTCACTTCAAATTTTATATATCTATGACACCTATTCTATATCTACTAGTATATCTAGATTTAGATCTAAATGATGTATCTATGTATTTTTATATATAGTGCTTTGCACATGTCATAGGTGTGCAATGTTACCTGATCTTTTTGTCTTATTCTTTTGCCCATTAGTTCCCTCAAAATCTCTTGTAGAATCAATCTAACATTATATTGTTAATTAGATGACTTGTTTCCTCAGCTTTTTTTTTTTTTATGAGTTCCATCAAGGCAGAAACGACATGCTTTTCTTCTTTGTAGTTCATGCAGCACACTAACATTTCATTCCCCCTTCCCAATAAACCTCTGAACATTTTGCCTTTGTAGTTACAGTGGAAACAGAACAGGTCAAAATTATATTATATGATTAAAAATACAGAAGTTCTTTGATTGAACCATTACAATGGACACAACACTAGGGGGGTGAGGGCATGTACTGGGGAGTGTGAGTGGCCAGGGAGAGTTCACTGGAGGAAAAAAAAATATTTTAATTGCTATGTATGGGCCGGGGGGGGCGGGAGGGGGAGGGGAGTGTAATTTGAAATATCAGGGGGACCACTATGTAAAATATATGATTATCTAAACACACACACACACACACACACACACACACACACAAAGAATACAGAAGTTAATCATGTAGAAGATTGAAAGAAGTGAATTAAAACCCCAAGGACTCAAGCAAAGGGAACAGAAATGTGTCCCCTGCCAGTCTGGCATGGGTTAGTTAAGTATTCACAGCAAATCCTATATTCTTTTTCTTTTAAGTAGGACCTTTGGCCCTACTTTGGTCTAGATTTTTTATACAAATTTATTTCTTTTTTTGTTTGTCTATTAAATTTATTAGGGCAACATTGGTCAATATGAATATATAGGTTTCAAGTGTAGTCTCTATGTTATAAGACCTGATATTGTACTGTGTGACCATCATCCAAAGTAAAATATTCTCGTCACCGTTCAGATTTCTTTTGAAGATTCTTTTTCTGCAGAAATGAAGATATTGGAAATATGGGCTCTACTTTTCCTAATGCTATGGTGCCTACTTTCCTCATCTCTGTATATTTAAGGCTGGCTAACATTCCAGACAGTAACAACACTAAAAGGTTATCTTGACTGTTTGAGGGAGAAATGTACAAGCTCCAAGTCCTAAGCCATGTGAGATATACCCAGACACTAGATTCCAAAAATAAATGGTAGTTTTACCTCTAGTTTTTCATTATAAAAGTCTCTTGTGGTATAATTTAGCATAGCACGATTTGTATTTTCTCCTACAAATCTTTTGCTATCATTATTTTCTTCATTAACAATACCATGTTTTTTCCCCTTCGTTTCTTGTAGATAGCGGAATTGTTTCTTCCTACAGAAAGACAGTAGAGAGATATAGAGTTACTTAACATATTTATTAACAAATGTCCATTTTTTAATTTTGTTTTAGAGGGGAACATATATTCTTTTGAATGTTTTATGAGTTTGAATTAATTATTTACTTGAGCTCAGTTCAGTGCTCCAATCTTTCTACTAATTAAGGTATTCAACACAAATTCTTGTTTCATAACTACCAATCATCAATATAAGCATGTCTCAAGCATTTCTAAAGTGAAAAAGACTCAACATTTAAAAAATCAATACAAAAATTAAGTAATCACAGAGCACAAAATAACCCAATTAAAGACGTAGTAGATCAAACTTTCAGAGTCTTTATATTCCATAAAACATGTTAGTTACCCTCTTGTAAGGCATACAAATACCTCATAAATTCCACTAGACAGCTTAGTATTATTATAAATAGCTAGAACATGGAATGGGATACTGGTTTAAGTTCAGAGAAAATCAAAACAAAAACTTCCAACTGTTAGCATATCAGTGCCAGATCTCAATAGGAGGTAAATAATGAGAGAGGAGCCTCATTTGATTAAGATGAAGAACATAAACGGTGCTCATAGTATCACTTACAGACCCATAAGCCTAATCCAGAGGGCTCCAACTCATCCTCCATGAAAGATGCTTCTGGTTTCCACCACTTCGAGTGTCTATACATGAAGTGGTATTACTACTTTACTGTGAACTTAAGACAGGGCAGAAGAAAAATATTTCTTTTAAAATTTGTTCCATTTTCCAATTTAAAGGTGTAAAACAATCATTTGAAAAGTTGTAAGGAATACAAATTTTTGAAAAGTATAAAAATTAATCTACTTTAAGCTAAATCACTCATAAATCTATAGCACATAAATCTATATATATAAATCTATAACATTGTTCACAATTGACATATTTCTCTTTAGGCCTTTTTTATAAATGTTTGTAAAAAGTTAAAACCATACTACACATCCAATTCTGTACACTGTTTTTCACTTAATGTTATATAATTTTCCATGTCATTAAAAATTAATAATTTTGCCCTGGCCTGTGTGGCTCAGTTGGTTGAGCATTGTCCTGTGCACAGAAGGGTCACAGATTCAATTCCGTTAGGGCACATACCCAGCTTGCAGGTTCAGTTCCTAGAAGGGGCTCATACGGGAGGCAACCGAAGAATGTTTCTCTCTCACATAGATGTTTATCTCTTTCTCTCTCCCTCTCCTTTCCTCTCTCTCTAAACATATATCTACAACAGTAGTATATATTAGAAAAGAGTTAATGGAGACACAGTATTCTAGATTCTTATATTCCGTAAGATGGAGATACAGTAGTTAACTTTAGATGTCAGTACTTTTAAGAGTGCATGATTTTTTTAAATAATAGTTTATTGATTTTTAGAGAAAGGGAGAGAAACTTGCTTTTATTATTTTGTTTTAATATGTCAATTTCATCTTCATTATTGAAGAACATTTTTGTTGTATATAGAATTCCAGGTTGGAAATTCATTTCCTTTAGTATTTTAAATTATATCATTTGTTATTCTATCTTGTGGCTTCTACTACTTCTGTTGTGAAATTATTTGTTGATGTGGATACAACAGAGAATACCCTTTACTCTCTGTTGTATCTTTCTTTGAAAGTTCAATCAACATATGTTAAATCTTCTAATTCACTCCATCTTAAAATTTCTTAACTTATTTCTCTGTTCTTCTTTTTCTTTGGGATGCATTCTACCAATTTCACTAGCCTATTTCCCAATTTACAGGTTTTATTTTCTTTTTATAAAACTTATATTTCAAATTATTCCAATCAAAGGCAGATGCAAACTTTGTGGAGACTGAAGCATCTATAACTTTATTGTCTCTATTTTAACATAAATACAAAATTCTGAATATGAAACACCATTACATTTCTGAGCTTCAAATAGGCCTCAATGATTCTCCTTTCTACTGTATCTAATTGGCTGTTAAAACTCTTAAGTTTTAAATTTTTTAATTGTATTTTTTACTTATAGAACTTCCTTTGGTTTCCTTTCAGATCTGCTGGATCACTTTTTAAATTTTCCTCTTCTCTCCAGATATTTTCAACCTTGTCTTTTATATCATGAAATATACTAGGCATAATAATTTTATATTCTATGAGTGATAATGCAAAAATCTAAAGTATTCATGGGCTGTTTTTGTTGTTGTTTTTTTCCTGCTAGTTCTTGTATATGGTGCTTTATTTCCTAGTGTGTGCTTGGTTGTGTGTGTGTGTGTGTGTGTGTGTGTGTGTGTGTGTGTGTTGGTCATTGTTTTTAAAAATTATCCATGGGACCCTCGCCTGTGTGGTTGCTTGTTTGATTCCTGGTCAGAACACATGCCAGAATTCTGGACTCAATCCCTAGTAGGGGACTTGCAGGAGGCAACTGATTAATGCTTCACTCTCACATTGATGTTTCTCTCTTTCTTTCTCTTTCCTTTCCTCTCTCTAAACATCAATTTAAAAAGTATTATCCATGGGGATTCTTTGAGATAGGATGAAAGCAACTTCTCCCAGAGAGGAGGTGCATTTGGTTTTCCGAAATATCTAGAGAAAGTAACATTTAAACTTAGATATTATTTTAAACTTCCCGTGTAGTGTGAATTCAGGCTGCAAGTCTATTAAAAAACTGTCTTTTGATTATAACTTCTTACAGACAACTTTGCCACTTTTCTGCTCAAGCCAAGACAACTTTTCTTATAAAACCTTGAGAGTGGGGAGAGGAAGAAAGGTTTATTTCTGATAACCTTCACCTTGGTGATGTTGCCATTTGGCTTTTAGCATTATCTTGGGAAGATCTCAATTTATATTCACCATTTTAGATGAGGTCCTGGGCTGTGATTTTTTATCATTCCTTTTTTTGTAGCTAAAAGTCCCAAAATTTAAATTTCCCTGAAATGCCTTGAGGTCAAACATAGTCTTTGTGCTCATATTCTCAATGTTCTTTTCCCCATGGATAACAGCTTAATAATTTTGTTATATATTGTCATCTCTTCAATACTTTTATGGAGCTTTTAAAAGTCTTATCCAGAGCCGAAACCAGTTTGGCTCAGTGGTAGAGCATCGGTCTGCGGACTGAAAGGTCCCAGGTTTGATTCCGGTCAGGGGGCATGTACATTGGATGCGGGCACATCCCCAGTAGGGGGTGTGCAAGAGGCAGCTGGTCAATGTTTCTCTCTCATCGACGTTTCTAGCTCTCTATCTCTCTCCCTTCCTCTCTGTAAAAAAATCAATAAAATATATTTTTAAAAAATCAATAAAAGTCTTATCCAGAATTTTTAGTTGTTTTTAATGGTCAAAACAATCTAACTCATCATTTTCATAAAGCAAGTCCCAATATCTCAATGAAAAGTTTCAAATTGTACAAACATACACAGAGTTAAACTTGAACACCATTTTTCAACTATTCCACCACCATTTCAACATCCACACCCATCCAGGTGTTTATTTTTTTAGCTCCTTTTTTATGCTTCTGTGTACATATTTAATTTGTTGCTTTTTATAATAGCAGTGGGTCATAATATAAATAATGTTTTATGTTTTATTTTATTTTATTTAACTGTCTGC
This sequence comes from Pipistrellus hanaki, assembly GCF_964339955.1. Taxonomy (NCBI): domain Eukaryota; kingdom Metazoa; phylum Chordata; class Mammalia; order Chiroptera; family Vespertilionidae; genus Pipistrellus; species Pipistrellus hanaki. The sequence goes on from NC_140503.1 coordinate 105,641,432, forward strand.
CTCTGGATTATTTCATGACAGAACAGTCCTACCTTACTCTACATATACTTTAATCTATAATGTAGGTAGTATCATAGTAAGTAGTCTCAGGTAGATACTATGGATGTATCATGTAACAGTATCATGGTTTAGTTTTCCCTAACATTAGGCAGTTAGTTACTTTCCAATGTTGGGTTACTATAAACAATAAAGCAATGGCAGCCTCTTGTACATATATCATTAATGCCACTATATATGCTTTACAATAAGTTATATTTGTAGTATTATACAAGCCTCCTACAGGAAGATTGAGCCTGCAAACCAGGAATGTGCCCTGACCAAGAATTTCTGCATACAGACATAAGATAGATAATGCCAAACTACTTCCTCAAAGTTATACTTTTGCTAACAGTAGAGTGTACATTTCCCTGAATATTAATAAATCCTTGATATTATTGGTTTAAAATTTTAAGTCAATCTCATTGGCAAAAAAATTCTCATTATTTTAATTTTATTTCCCTAATTACAAGTTAACTTCATCTTTTGTTATGTTATTTGGCCATTTGTCATTATGAATTCTCTATTTATATACTTTGATTTTATTTCCTATCATGTTGATTGTCTTTTTCTTACTAAATTTATAGAACTTTCAAAATTTGTTAAATATCTTGAAAATATATTCTTTCTATATGCTTATGTCTTTTGACCTTATTATGGTTTTTATTGTATAAAACTTTTAAATTTTTATGAACAAAATGTGTCAAATTTTATGGAAGTATTAGAAAATTTAGTAGAGTAGTTTTTAAAAGTTGGGATAATTAATGCCTTCCTAAGATACAAATTCATCTCATTTGGTTTATTGAGTACTCTCATTAAGATTTTTCATTGAGAATTTAGTAAATTTGTGAATTAATTCAAATATGTTTGCATATTTTTACTATTAAGTCTCAGAAATCATTAAAAGCACATCTCTTCATTTCTTAGGCTTTTTTTATTCCTAATTTCACTGTGGTTTTATAGTTTTTATTGCTTGAATAAATAGTATACTTTTCTAAAACTATTTTCAATAGTTTTTTAATGTAATAAGGAAATGTTAATTATTTTTGAATGCTGAAGTGGTGTCTGACCTCCTTGCATATTTTGACTAGTTCAAAAACATTTAATAGTTGAGCTATTAGATTTTTCTTAGAAAACTATCTTTATAAAGAGTGAATTTTTGTTTTTACTGGACAACTGTTCATTTTTCAATTTCTTCTTTTCTTTAAAAATTACTGTTATATTTATGAATTACTTCATTTTATTTCATTTTATTCTGGAATTTTCTAGCTTCCTGAATGAAAAGCCTCATCATTAATTTCTAATCTTCACTTTCTAATAAATATATTAAAGATATATATAGTATACTATTAGCCATGCCTCATAGATTTATATATATATATATATATATATATATATATATATATATTTTTTTTTTTTTTTTTTTTTTTAAATTGAGCATTTATTAAGCCCAAAGGAAAAAAATGTGTATTTTTTCTTTGGGCTTAATAAATATTCAATTTTTTCCAAAATATTTCTTAGGTGTTTGAATAGTCTTTTTGTTGTTGTTGTTGTTTGTTTGTTTTATAGTGAATTGGGAATAAGGTTCTGGGAAAAATTTTAAATACAGGTTGGGAAAAAAAGTAGATTTACAGAAGTTTGTATGGAAAATAACACAATAATTAATAATAATACAACAATAGTCTGGCTAGTGTGGCTCAGTGGTTGAGCATTGACCTGATTTACTAAGAGGTCCCTGATTCGATTCCTGGTCAGGGCAAATGCCTGGTTGTGGGCTTGATCCCCAGCAATGGGGCATGCAGGTAGAGGCCAATTGATGTTGATACATCAATGTTTCTTTCTCTCTCTCCTCTCCCTTTCTCTTTGTCTAAAATCAATAAAAACATATTAAAAATAATAATACAACAATAAACTCTGTTTTGTGTACTCACAACTATAAACCTAACTTGCCCCAACCTGTATATTTATTTGGTAAAATGTGTTAACTGAGTTATTCAAATCCTCATAATTTTTTATTTTTGTTAATTTTATCTACTGATCAAACCAATTAATATTTACCACAATAACTGACTTTAACAGTGTATAATTGAATTTCTTTTTCTCTTTTGTTAAATATACTTTTTTATTGATTCTGGAGGGGAAGAGAGAGGGAGAGATAGATAGAAACACCAATGATGAGAGAGAACCACTGATCAGCTACCTTCTGCATTGTCCCTACTAGCAATGGAATCCACAACCCAGGCATTTGCCCTGACTGGGAATTGAACTGTGACCTCTTGTTTCATAGGTAGATGTCAACCACTGAGCCACACTGGCCAGGCTATACTTGTATTTCTTAATGTATTTAGAAGCTGTCATCTTGGTTAAACTAAGTTTAACATTATCCTTTTTTTTTTTTTTTTTTTTTTTTTTTTTTTTTTTTTTGGTGGATTGTAGTTTTGGTGTCATGAATTCTATTATCACTAATATTAATACCCCCATATTTGTTTCTTGTTGTGGTCAGCATTTGCTTGTTATGTATTTTCCATTTCTTTATTTCAAACTTTATATATTGCTTTCTTTAGGGATATCTCTCAAAAAAAAATGTAACTCAATTTTTAATCCCATCTAAAAGCCACTGTCTATTAATAGGATAATTTCATTCAATAATATTCATTGTGATAATGGACATGTTTCCTGTTTTACTTCCTTTTTTGCTTCTTGCTGATCAGTGTTTTCTTTCCCTCCATCTATGCCACATCCTGTCAGTGAGTGGATTCAGTCAGGTACATCTCTTCTAAATATTTTTCAAATTATTCTCTTCTCCAACCTCACTGTCTTAGTTCAGGTCATTGTAATCTCTCTCCAGGACTATATACTAGCCTCTCAATTGGTCCCATTCCTTCCATCCATGTCTGCTCAAATAGCAGCCTTTCTAGAACATAAATCTAATTTATGGGCTTAATTACAAAGCACAAGTTTTCACTTTTGTTTTGTATGGATTGCAAGACTCCTCAAAATCAGGTCATAGTCAATATTTCTAGCTTCATTTCCTATTACTACTCACAATCATCCCATGTTTCAATTATACTGAATTATCTCCAATTCCTTGTGCCTCTGCAGATCTCTTTCCCACATAACCTCTATCTGAAATATTCCTACTGATTCCTAAAAAACTAGGTGACATGTTACCTCCTTTGTGACACCTTCCCTAATGTTCTTCCAAAATGCTATTGGTCTTTCCTAGCTTTTATGAACCTCTTATGGCACCTGACACATCGCTATATATAAGTCAAGTGACTGGAACAACGGAACAATGGAATGACCAGAACAACTCATTGCTATAACATGAAGTGTCGCGCGATCTTTCAAACTTCATTTCCTATCACTATTCACAATCATCCCATGCTCCCCGCCAACACCCTGCGGCCCCACCCTTGATTGGCTGACCTACCCCCATGGGGGGGGGGCACCAGCCAACCTCCCACAGTCCCTCCCAAAACCAGCCCCATCCCAATCAGCTCCCATCAGGGCAGGCTGGTTGGCCTCCACGTGTGCGTGAATTCACACCAGCATCTAGTTTCATTATAATTTCTTATCTATATCTTTAATTTATTAGCTTATAACCACATAAGAGTGTGGACTTTATCTTATTCATCTTTATGTCCCCAACACTCTGAATAGGGCCAACCACAAAACAAACAGGATAAATGTCTGTGAGATGTATAAATGGCAGAGTGCAACAGTAATTCTATGAAAATGATAGAAATTAAAGGTTACCTGGCATCACCCAGAATTGAAATCACTCGGTAATGGGGTAACTCAGAAGATGCTACATGAGCTAGGATTCCAAAGAGTCTTTCAGCCATTATCATATCGTTCTGTGTCACCTGAAGATATACAATGGAGATGGGTCAAAAATGATACTGTCTCTTAGCTTCATGCAACATTCCAAAGAAATGTCCAGATTAAGGTTTTTTTGTTTGTTTGTTTTTGTTTTTTTTTAGCTCAGGAAAGTACATTGTCCTGGGCTATAAGAAGAGAGTTCTCATTGACATTTCATTTTCTTCCCTGAACTTAATTAGAAGATATACAAAAGTGGCTCATGGTGATGGAGGATGACTACAAGTTGAGTTTGCACTGACTTATAAGCTATATTTCATGAGAGTTATACTGAGGCAATTTAGATTCTTAATGAATCTAAATTTTTTTAGAAATCCTATTATATTTTAGAAATCCTATTATATTTTCTTGAGGTAGAATGATATAGAGGGAAATTCCAAAGTGTCAATGAAATAGGTTCATTTCAATAATGTTTCAAAGGTACAATAAGATTTTGTTCAGACCTTGCTCCTATAAGGATAATTTTGTCCCTGCCTAAGAGTTAGAACATTGGATTATCAGGGACACTCCTGTTCATTCTGAAGTCCACCTTGCACACTACAAGGATTAACTTGTCACAGGCATTCCCTGTGATGGTTCATTTAGATGTTAACTAAGAAATTGCTAAAAGCAGGACTTGGATTAATTTTTTATTCAATGTGAAATAATTCACATTATTTCTTTTATGGCATATTGTCTTTAATGTGAAATATGGTTGCTTGCATTTTAAGTATTATTAATTTGTTTATATAATTCAGTAGATTCCAACCAGGGGCCATTGTAGTCCCTAGGGAACACTTAGCTATGTTTGGAGACATTTCTGGTTGTCACAACTTGGTGAAGGGACACTACTGGCATCTAGTGGGTAGAGGCCAGGGGTGCTGCTAAACATCCTACAATGCTCAGGAGAGACCCCAAAACAAAGAGTTATCTAGCCTAAAATGTCAACAAAGCTGAAGTTGAGAAACCATAGAATAGTTAAATTTTGAATCTTTTATAAGTTCATTCTTAACATTAGCTATACTTCATGGGCATTTTCTGAAAAATAAACCCATAATTCACAAGCATCTTATGAATCAGTTGCAGACAGACTTTCCCTTCCTTTCCCTAGATATTCTTTTTTTAAATTATATTTTTATGGTTGATAGTATAATACATATATTACAGATGTCCCTCATCTCCCTCTTTTTCCCCGTCCATACCTTGCCCCATCCAAGCCTTCACCCATGGGCTATGCATATCTATACAAATAATAGCCTAGGGCCATCACAACCAGGGACCTAACAGGAGAGGGGTGGGTGCGGATGTGGTGAGGTCCTTAGCCTCCCGCCCAGGCCCTGCGGAGGCCTAACGACTTTGCTGCTGCCTCAGCAGTTGACTCCAGCAGGACCTGGGCCCTCTCTTCTGTGGACCAGAGGCCCTTTTCCTGATACCATGTCCCCAGGATCTCTCATACCCATTTGTGGAAGTCAGGAAACACTGTGGTCATCCCGCCCTGGGAACTCCCAGGGCTGACAGCAAGGGTGGGCTTCTGCGGAGTTTTATGTAATCCAGGGTCACTACATCCTAATGTTGATTCTGACAGGAATTGGGCCAGTCCTCTGTATCTAAGTTTCCACTCCTTATACCAAAGCCCCTGAGTCTCTGAGACCCGGATATAGAAATTGCTTGTCGTAGTCATCCCACCCTGGGGACTATCAGGGCTTACAGCATGGGAGGGCCTTGGTGGGGTTCCCTCTGTTGTTGTGTCCAGAGTCCCTTTTGTTTCCTCGGGCTCCTCACCTTGACTCTGGCAGGACTTGGGTCAGTCCTCTGTGTATCTGAGGTCCAGCTCCCAATGCCAAATCCCTGGAGTCTCTGAGACCCAGATGCAGAAATCACCTGTTATCATTCTGCCCTGGGTGGGATGATTCTGTTCTAGGGTCCAGGGTCCCTCCATCCTGCATCATGTTCCTCACCTTGAGCCCTGCAGGTCCTGGGTTCCTCCCTCTGTTGACCCAAGTCCGGACTCCTCAGATCAAGGCCTCACTGTCCTGAGTCCTCTGGAGGAAGTCAGTATATGTTACATCAGGTACCAAGCCCAGCAATTCCAAAGCCTGAAGGCAGGGGCTGAGATGGATTCCTCCGTAGGGTCCTTTAGCCCTGCCTCTCACCCATACAGGGCCTGGGCCTCCTATCCTCTATGAACCTGAGTCTGCAATCCTCAGACCAAGAGTCTAACTACCCGAATTCCCTGAGGAGATGGGCAGAGGCAGGTGCAGTTTTCAGGAAGCCCAACTTCGAAAATTAAAATTCCTGCCTCATTCACTTTATACTGTTAAACCCCAGATCTGGATATTATACCTACTATGATTACCCCCAAGATTTTAAACAAAGTTAAGATAACCAGTTGAGCAACTCTATTCATTAAGGCAGCCTAAAGGCAATTATTTCAACCTTGAAAACAGAAAGCTGGGGAGAGCCACATGGACAGTGGAAAAAGCAGGGTGAGATGGAAAATTTCTCTGGTAGTATCCAAGAAGTGAATGGTTTTCAAGGTGTAAGAGCAACCTGTACTAGGGAAGCATGATGATTCACATCTCCACAGAGACACATTACCTTGAAAAGATTTTAGGTAACTCTTAGGAAAACTAGCTAATGGTGAAAGATGAGAAAGAACAATGAACCACTGAAATGGGTGGCCTAGGGAAACATTTTGGGGAAGCATCATCTCTGTACCATGTGACCCATCAGAATTGAACATAGGTTCTATAAGTTTGAGAGGCTTAGGAGTGCTAAAGAAACTCCCCCTTTCTCTTACCAAAGCATCTTGGCCTCCTCGTCTCTCCCCATGGAAGTGTCAGGATGGTGCTTTATGATGTCTAAGTTTCTCTCCCAGAGCTACCATTAGCTGGAGGAGAATCTTCCTGATTAATTAAAGCTTTGGGGGTGTGGTCCCTCACTATCCCAGAGAAAAGCATATGTTCAGTAGGCCTGGAGTAGGGCCCTGAGAAATTTTGACATGGTGAAGATGACCAGGAAACCACAAACTCCTAGCAAAGTTATGTAATAACCAACCCCATTCACCAAAAGAAGATAAAAAGGAAGAAGCCCTGTTAACCCAAGCCCAGTGTCCAGGATGAAAGGACCACACCTAAACTTTTCCTCCTCTTCTTTAGTGGCATATCCCCAAGACTCCCTGGTCTTGTCTGGCAGATTCCATCCTCAACCCATACTTTTTCTCATGAAGACTTTATTCCCTTTCATCACAGTCATTTCCCCACAAACCAATGTCCTTCTGCACTCACTCTGTTGTCCTTCCAGGTACTAAAGACATGCACTTTCCAAAAATTCCTACCTCTTCAAGAAAACCTACAAAAGCTATAAAGCCAACAATATGTGGCCATTATCACAGGCCAAATGAGGAAATGAATAAAAATTATCCAGAAAAAGAAAGACAATGTAGAAAATTCACCATTTTGAGTGATAACTTGGGGAGCCAGTAACTTCAGAGCAAGGCCAGAGACCTCAGAACTATCTATGAAGTCTCTGAAGTTTGGCCACCAAGAAATGTTGACAGTGTGGAAGCCAAATTCTACACCTTCAGGGTACATCGATAGTGATGATTAAAATAAAATTGGTTAAATGGTTCACTTCCAGTGTAAGCATAATTTGCAGACAATTTTTATTAAATTTATTGGGATAAAATCTACATTATAAAAGACCAGGGGTTGTCTCTCCTAAATGACCAGGTGAGTTTCGGGGGGACAGCAAGTGGGGAATGGAGTGAGATGGAGGCAGCGAAGTTGTTAGCCTCCGGTCCAGTCTGGATGGAGGTCTAATGACCTTGCCACTGCCTCGGCGGCTGTGGATCAGGCCCAGAGAGAAGCCTGGAGAGAGAGGCAGGGCCTAATCAGCAGCCACTGTGGCTGCTGGCGAGGCTGAGAATGAGAGAGAGAGAGAGAGAGAGAGAGAGAGAGAGAGAGAGAGAGAGAGAGAGAGAGAGAGAGAGGCAGGGCATGATCAGCAGCTGCCACTGAGGCTGTGGATCAGGCCTGGAGGCAGAGACAGGCAGAGGGGTTAGGGGCAATCAGGCAGAGGCAGTTAGGGGTGATCAGGTAGGCAGGCAGGTGAGCAGTTAGGAGCCAGTGGTCCCAGATTGTGAGAAGGATGTCCGATTGCCCCCAAAAGGTCCCTGACTGGAGAAGATGCAGGCTGGGCTGAGAGAATACCCTTTCCTGGTGCACAAATTTCATGCACCAGGCTTCTAGCCTAAGTGACCAGCCGACCAGCTGGTAGCTATGACATGCACTGACCACCAGGGGGTAGAAGCTCAATGCAGGAGTTGCCAAGTGACAGCAACTTTGAAGAGTGCCCTCTTGCACTCTGGGACCCTTTGGGGATGTTGGACTGCCAGTTTTGGCTGGATCCCTGCAGGCCAGGATGAGGAACCCCACTGGTGCACAAATTCATGCACCAGGCCTCTAGAATGTATGGATAATCTCTTCTCATCCGCCCTACTGGCCTCCCCTCTGAGATCCATCAGTTTGTTCTTTATAACCATGCTTCTGGATCCATTTTGTTCCTGTTTATTTTGTTCATTAGATTCCACATATAAGTGAGATTATGTGATATTTGTCTTTCTTGAACTGGCTTATTTCACTTAGTATAATACTCTCCAGGAGCATCTGTAGATAACAGATAACATCTCAAAGGATAACAGAATCTTCTTTTTATAGTTGCATAGTCTTCCATTGTGTAAATGTACCACTGCTTTTTAATCCGAGGCTTCCAGATCTTAGCTGTTGTAAATAACTTTGCTATGAAAATAGGGGTGCACATATTCTTTCTGATTGGTGTTTCAGGATTCTTAGAATATATTCCTATAAGTGAGATCACTAGGTCAAACAGCAGTTCCTTTTTCAATTTTTTGAGGAAACTCCATGCTATTCTCCATAGTGGCTGCACTGGTCTGCATTCCCATTAGCAGTGTACTAGGGTTCCTTTTTCTCCCCAATCCCACCAGCACTTGTTCGTTGATTTGTTGATGGTAGCCATTATGGCAGGTGTGAGGTGATACCTCAATGCAATTTCAATTTACATCTCTCTGATGATTAGTGTATTTTTTCATATCTCTTGGCCATCTGTATGTCCACTTTGAAGAAATGTCTATTTAAGTCCTTTGCCCATTTTTAAATTGGATTATTTGCCTTCCTTTTGTTAAGTTGTATGAGTTCATCATATATTTTGGAAACTAAACCCCTTATCAGATGCATCATTGGAAAATATGTTCTCCTATACAGTGGGTTTCCTCTTTATTTTGATGATGGTTTCTTTTGCTGTGCAGAAGCTTTTATGATAGTTCCAATTCTTTATTTTCTCCTTAGTTTCCTTTGCCTTTGGAGATGTATCCACAAATATAATGCTATGATAGATGTCTGAGATTTTGCTGCCTATGGTTTCTTCTAGGATTTTTATGGATTAGTGACTTACATTTAAGTTGTTTTTTTTTTGTTTGTTTGTTTTTGTTGTTGTTTTTTTGTTTTTATCCATTTTGAATTTATTCTTGGGTATGGTATGAATCGGTGGTCTAATTTCTTCTTCTTCTTCTTCTTTTTTTTTTTTTTGCATGTATTTGTCCACTATCCACAGCACTGCTTTACTGAAGAAACTGATATTACTCATTGTATGTTCTTGCCTCCTTTGTCAAATATTAATTAAATGTAATGTCATGGGTCTATTTCTGGGTTCTCTGTTCTGCTCCATTGATCTATATGCCTATTCTTGTGCCAATTCCAGGCTGTTTTAATTATAATTTCTTTGTAGTATAGTTTGATATCTGGTATTGTGAGCTCTTCAACTTGATTCTTTCTCAAGATTGGTGTGGATATATGGGGTCCTTTTTTGTTCTATAAACATTTTTGGAATATTTTTTCTAGATCTATGAAATATGCCATTGGTATTTTAATAGAGATTGCGTTGAATCTATAGGTTGCTTTGGGTTTTATGAATGTTCAGTCTTCCAATCCATAATCACAGTATATGCTTGCACTTGTTTGTATCTTCCTCTATTTCTTTTTTTTCAATGTTCTATAGTTTGTTTTTGAAAGAGGTCTTTTACCTCCTTGGTTGAGTTTATTCCTATGTGTCTTATTATTTTTATTGCAGTGACAAATGGGATTGCTTTCTTAGTTTCTCTTTCTGAGAGTTCATTATCTATCTATATATAAAAACCTAAGCAACTGTTACGGCCAGTTGACCGAACAACTGGTCAACCAGTCATATAATGACACACTGACCACCAGGGAGCAGACGGTCAATGCAGGAGCCGCCTCCTGGTGGTCAGTGTGCTCCCTCAGCCAACCTCTCATGGCCAGCCAACCTCCTGTGTCCCCTCCCCATGGCCGGCCAACCTCCCATGGTCCCTTCCCCTAGCCAGCCAGCCCCAATTGCTGGCCAAGCCAAGGGACCACACCCATGCACGAATTCATGCACTGGGCCTCTAGATGGCATATAAAAATGCAATCGATTTCTGAATATTGATTTTTTTATCCTACTACAGCAGTCCTCAGGTTATGTTGGACTTGACTTATGTCATTTCATGGTTACATGGTCATCTCCCATTTACAGTATTTATATATAAAAAAAAAGTCCCATCATTTTGATGTATGTATATATGTGCTTTATGTTTTATTATTTATTTACCCAAGTAAAGGTCAGGAATTGTTATCTTTCTTTTACATTGTTTTACTATTTTACTTCATTACTGCTGTGTATGTGCTCCATGTGAGTGACAGAGGTGCTTATGCAGGTGGGTTCCAACTTACAGCGAAAATCGAGCTACATTGCATCATAGGAATGGATCTCCAATGTAACCTGAAGACTGTCTGTACTTTTCCAAATTCATTTATTAAATCCAATAGGTTTTTTTTTTTTGTGGAATCTTTAGAGTTTTCTAGTTTAATATCATATCCCTGAAAATAATAGCAATTTTGCTCCCTCCTTTGCAATTTGTATGCCTTTTATTTTTCTTCTTGTTTTATTGCTGTGGCTAGGACTTCTAGTACTATCTCTAATAATAAAAGTGTAATATGCTAGTTAGACCAGACAGCCGATAGACCTTCCAGACATCCTTCTGGATGTCCTTCTGGATGAAGCTGGGGCTATGAGGGCTGAGGTAAGCCACAGCAGCTGCGAGGACCAAGCCCCTTGCATGAATTTTATGCATCGGGCCTCTAGTGTTGAATAAGAATGACAAAAGTGTACATCCCTATCTTATTCCTGTTCTTAATGGAAAAGTGTGCAGGTTTTTTCCCATTGAATATGATATTGGCTGTAGGTTTGTTATATATGGTCTTCATTATGTTGAGATATGATCCTTCTGATTCCATTTTGCTGAGAGTTTTTATCAAAAATGGGTGCTGGATTTTGGAATTTTTTTCTATGTCTATTGATATAATCATGTGATTTTTATCTTGCATTTTATTTGTGTGATATATCACATTTATTGATTTACAAATATTGTACCAATTTTTCATCCCTCAAATAAATTCCACTTGGTCATCATGTATGATTTTTTTAAATGTATTGCTGGATCCAATTTGCTAATATTTTGTTGAGGCTTTAAGCATGAGTATTATCTTGTAGATCTCTTTCTTTGTAGTGTCTTTATCGGTTTTGGAATTAGGATAATGCTGGCTTCATCAAGAAACAAAGAGAGAGGACCCAAATAAATAAAATCAGAAATAAAAGAGGTGAAGTAACAATCGACACCATAGAAATACATAGAATTGTAAGAAAATACTATGAATAACTATATGCTAACAAGCTGGACACCTGGTGAAATGGACAAATTCCTAGAAACATACAATTTCCAAAACTCAAACAGAAAGAATCAGAAATCCCGAATAGGCCAAAAACAACTAATAAAAATGAAGCAGTAATAAAACTCCCAGCAAATAAAAGTTCTGGACTGGACAGCTTTGTAGGTGAGCTTTACCAAAGATTCAAAAAAGAACTAACACCTATCCTCCTCAAACTATTCCAAAAGATTCAAAAGGAAGAAAGACTTGCTTAGACTTTCATAGTTATTGAAGCTGTTTCTCCCACATACCCTTCTTATAGCTGACAACTAAATTGTGTGGTCTAATATAGTCACCTAGTGGTCAGTGCAGGCCTCTATTCCATCTTCTTGATGTTCATAATTCAATTTAACTCTACCTCAAGTAGTATCATCCTCTCTTCCACAAAAAGTAGTAGAAATATCATAACACATTACTATCTATTATCAAAGATGAAGTACGCAGCTTTATTTTAGGTCTTTTAGTAAAGGGTCAAATATCTCTGGCCTTCACATTTTGGAACTTTAAATCAGAATAAAGTATATTGGTTCTTTCTCATTCTTTTCTATTTTCTACAATTACAATATACTATTCCTTTGTAGTTCTATAATTGATTATTATATTTCTAGTAGTGATCAATGACTGGGTAAATATACTATTTAGGGTTAACGTGAAAACAGTTTAGCTACTAATGAGAGAGAATTACTTATCCACAGCCAAAATAGTCAGTCCACAGTGGAACTGGAAGTTGCTTTGGAAACCTTTGAAACTAAATATTAGGTCTGACCAGAGATTCACAACCTATCTGGGAAAGGACCAAGAGAGTACACAAGGGTATATAAGACTGAACTAAATCTCTTAAGAACTAGCTAGAAAAATGAATAGTTACCGGAGTTTCCAGATTTGTCCTTATCTTCAACAGTTGGCTGATTCTGTGGTCATGGACCTACTGTGGTTGATGCAAATTTCACAAGGTTCTTATATAGAGGCCCAGAGACCTCTAGACTCCTAAAAGTATGCTGAATTTGTAAAGTTCTGGGCCAGGGCTATTTGTAGTGTATCAGCTGCAGGGAAATACTGTGTCTGTTACCATTTGCCAGCAAAGTTTATTACAATTAATTTTTACATGGATAGGTGTTAGTTCTTTTTTGAATTTTAAGAGATAGTCACAATAATATTCACAGTGCATTAAAGAATTTTTTCCTTTGGAAGATTTAAATTTACTTCAGGAATTTCTCAGTAGAGGAAGAAGCAAAATTTCTCTCTTTTCTTCCTAAATAATATTTAAAGAGAATATGATCTTTGGGTAGCTAGGGGAATACCCTTGTGACAAGCTTAGCAGAATCAATCTGGAAAAAAAAAACTTTTTATTAATAACTTTCCAGTTATTCAGGTTCCAGGCCTGAGCTATAAAAATGCAAATATGCCACAGGCAGCTCTTACAAACTATTAAAAAAGCAGTCCAGAAATTTATTTATGCTTTTTTTATTTCCTATATTGCTCTAATTTTTTATTTCTATTTTATCTTTCCTCCTTGATTATTTCTCCTTTCCTCCTTTCTTTTATAATCACTATTCTTCCCTGTGTATATTCACTTTCCCCCCCATTTTGCTCTTAACTTCTTCTTCCACAACCTTTACTAGTTGATTTTTGGGTATTATTTCCTTATCCCCTGTTGCATGCGAGGCAGTCTACAAAGCACTTTTAAAATACAAAGATCACAAGAGATTTTAAAATGATGGGGAGTAAGTAGAAGCTACACTGACACTATCCCAGGAACAAACTGGAAATGAAACAAAAATACAAAAAAACACCCTGAAAATTCAATTGAAGATTAGCTGGAGAGAACCCTGATAACCAAGGACAGAAAGTGGAGACCACTATAGAGACTGAGAGGAAATGCGGAGATGCGAGAAGGCTGGTCAGGCTCCCATAGACAGCAGCTGAAGTTCCAGATGGTTAGCTTAGCTGTGGAGAACACTGGAGTCCTAAAACCCAAGTTGGGCTTCCCAGCCTAGAGCACCAGAATTTAGAAAGGTTCCTGCAGAATATCTGGCTGTGAAAAGCAGCAAGGCTATTGTCTGCCAGAGAGAGACTGCTGGAAATTCAGGCACACACTTACAGGTCCAATGAACAAAATTTCATGTGCAGCCACTCACCCTAGGCTCTGGCAGATGGAGGGCAGAGTGGACTAGAGCTGTGTGAGCAGAAACCAGGAATGGGGGCTCTGGGGATGGAGCCCCCATTAGGCAGCCACCCAGGTTTCCTGTGCTGAGTCATGCCCTCACTCTGTGGAGGAAATCTTTCTCCTGCTGATCCGGGCGATTTTTGCCTGAGGGAAAGGCAGTTTCCCCCACTCTTGGAAGACCTGTCCCCTGACCCTGTGGTTGATAGCCTGAGGCTAATCAGGGCTGATAACAATCAGACTGCAGGTAAAGGCCTGTCTTTGGATGCTTTGAGTCTTTGCCTGATCTAATCCCTGGACTGGGGCTAGGAAAAGCTGAACTTGGTGCACATCTTGGACCTTTTCAAAGGCACTCAGGTCTAGCAGAGGCAGCTGCAAGGTGTGGATTGCTGATAGCCCCAAACAGGGTACTCAGGGACAGTCAGAAATAGAGATTGGGAGGCGTAACATATCTACCTCATACATAGACACAAACCCAAACAGAAAGCCAAAATGGGGAGGCAAAAAATAAAATAAAATAAGCCCCCAACAAATAAATAAGAGAATTTTCCAGAAGAGCTAAATGAAATGTAGATAAGAAATTTATTAGACATAGAATTCAGAGTAATGATGACAAAGATGCTCAACAGCATGAAAAAAAAGATATAGTAATTATAAAGAAGAACACAGCACTAATAAAGAACACAGTGGAAGGAATACACAGCAGATTAGGGGTAGCTGAGAATCAGATCACTGAATTAAGAAAATAGGGTAGAAAAAAATCATTCAACCAGAGAAGCAAAAAGAAAAAACAATAAAACACAGGAGAACAGCTTAATGAAGCAGTGGACCAACATGAAACCTAATAATATTTGCATACCAGATGTGTCAGAGGGGAAGAAAGTGAGCAAGGAGTAGAGAACATGTTTAAAGAAATAAAGGCAGAAAACTTCTCTAACCTGCTGAAGGAAAAAGTCACACAGATTGAGAAGGCACAGAGAGTCCAAAGCAAAAAGAACCCTAATAGTCCTAGCTAGTTTGGTGCAGTGGATAGAGCATCCGCCTACAACTGGAGGGTCCCAGGTTCTATTCCAGTCAAGGGTACATGTCTGTGTTGTGGGCTCAATCAGTGGGAGGCATCCCATCAATGATTCTATCTCATCATTGATGTTGCTATCACTCTCTCTCTCTCCCTTCCTCTCTGAAATCAATAGACTATATTTAAAAAAAAGAAGAACCCAATAGGCCTGTGCCCAACACATCAGATTTAAAATGTCAAAAATTAGAGACAAAGATAGAATCTTAAAGGCAGCAAGAGAAAAGGAATTTGTTATCTACAAAGGAGTTCCCATAAGACTTTTAGCAGATTTCTCATCAGAAACTCTACAGGTTAGAAGGGAATGGAATAAAGTATTCAAAGTAGTGAAAAGCAAGAATCTGAAACCAAATTTATTATATCCAGCAAAGCTATCATTCAAAATAGATGGTGGGGGAAAAAAAAGCTTTCCCAGACAAAAAAAAAAAAAAAAAAAAAAAAAGCTAAAGGAGTTTGTTACCACCAAATCAGCACTACAAGAAATGCTAAAGGGCCGGGACCGGTTTGGCTCAATGGATAGAGCGTCGGCCTGCGGATTGAAAGGTCCCGGGTTCGATTCCGGTCAAGGGCATGTACCTTGGTTGTGGGCACATCCCCAGTAGGGGGTGTGCAAGAGGCAGCTGATTGATGATCCTCTCTCATCGATGTTTCTAACTTTCTATCCCTCTCTCTTCCTCTCTGTGAAAAATCAATAAAATATTAAAAAAAAAAAAAGAAATGCTAAAGGGATTGCTGTAATGAGAAGAAAAAAGAGAAACATAGGCATAGAAGAATTAAAATGGTAATAAGTACTTATCAATAATATCCTTAAATTCTAATGGATTAAATGCTCCAATGAAAAGATATAGGATAGACAAATGGGTACTCAAACATAATCAAAATATATGCTGTCTACAAGAGACCTACCTCAGAACAAAAGACTCACACAAGATGAGTGTGAAGGGATGGGAAAAAAATTTTCCATGCAAATAGAAACAAACATAAAACCTGGGGTGGCAATACTTATATCTAACAAAATACATTTCAAAATGAAGGCCATCACAAGAGACAATAAAGATAAATACATAATACTAAAGGTATCTACCCAACAAGGGGTTATAACCCTGGTAAACATATATGCACTCAATATAGGATCACCTAAATATATAAAAAATATTCTGGAGAACTTTAAGGGAGAGATTGGCAGCAATGCCATTATATAATAGTAGGGGACTTTAACATGATGCTAACTTCACTGGATAGATCTTCCAGACAAAAAATTAACATGGAAACAAATACTCTAAATAACACACCAGATCAGATGGATTTAATTGACATTTATAGAACATTTCACCCCAAAGCTATAGAATATACATTCTTCTCAAGTGCATATGGGTCATTCTCAAAGATAGATCACATGTTAGGATGCAAAGTAAGTCTCTATAAGTTCAAGAAGATTGAAATCATATCAAACATATTTTCAGATCACAATGGAATGAAACTAGAATTTTACTGCAGAAAAAAAACACTAAAAAATTCAGACAGTGATGCTAAATAGCATTTTATTAAACAATGAATAAGTTACCAATGAGATCAAGAAAGAAATCAATAACTTCCTGGAAACAAATGAAAATGAACACATAAAGACCCCAAATCTATGAGACACAGCAGAGGCTGTCCTGAGAAGGTATTTGATAGCATTACAGGCATACCTCAAACAACAACAAAAAAACACAAGCAAACAAAAAACCCATAATAAACTTTTTAACCCTACAACTTAACTAATTAGAAAGAGAACAACAAGAAAAGCCCAGGGTAACAAGAGAACAACAAAGCCCAAGAAAGGAAATAATAAAGATTAGAGCAATATAAATGACATAGAAGCCAACAAAACAATAATAAAATTTAATGAAATGAAGACCAGGTTCTTTGAAAGATAAACAAGATTGATTAACCATTAGCCAGACTCACCAAGAAATAAAGAGGACTCAACTAAATAAAATAAAAAATGAAGGTGGGGGAGTCACAACTGACAGCACAGAAATACAAAGAATTGTAAAAAAATACTATGAACAACTATATGTCAACAAGCTGGACAATGTGGATGAATTGGAAAAATTACTAAAATATACAATCTTCCAAAACTGAATCAGGCAGAATCAGAAAACCTGAATAGACCTGTAACAACTAATGAAACAAAAAAGAGCAATAAAAAAAAAATCCCAGCAAATAAAAGCCCTGGTCCGGATGGCTTCACTTTGGAGTTTTATTAAGTCTTTAAAGAAGAACTAATACCTATTATTCTCAAACTATTCAAAAAAATAATAAAATGCAAGAGTAAGGGATAGTGCCAAGTCCTTTGTATGAGGACAGAATTATCCTAATTCCAAAACCAGATGAAGACACTATGAAGAAAGAACTACATGCCTATATCCCTGATGAACACAGATGCTAAAATCTTCAACAAAATATTAGCAAATCACATCCAGCACTACATTAAAAATCATACACAATGAGTAAGCAGCATTTATTCCAGGGATGCAAGCATGGTATAATATTTGCAAATTAATAAATGTGATACACCATATAAATTAAAAGACAAAAATCACATAATCATATCAATAGAAGTAGAAGTATTCAATAAAATCCAATACCATACCCATCAATATATATAAAAGCATAATATGCAAATTGGATGGTGGAATTACCAGTCACTATAACGTACACTGACCACAAGAGGGCAGACAGTCAACACAAAAGCTGCCCCAGCCCGCAGGCTCCTTTTGCCTCATGGGGAATGGGAAAGCAGAGGTGGGTGGCAGCAGACACAGGTGGCAGGGGGCAGGGTCGGCAGCCAGGGAAGATTGACCTTAATCATAGGCCAGGCTTAGGGACCCTAAAGGTGCACAAATTTCATACACCAGGCCATTAGTTTTTTTTTTCTAATAAAAAATCTCAGCAAAGTGGAAATAGAGGGGTCATATCTCAACATCAACGTAATAAAAGCCATATATGACAAAACTACAGCCAACATCATTCTCAATGGGAAAAACTGAAAACATTTCCCCTAAGAATAGGGTTGTCCACTTTGACCACTCTTCTTCCACATAGTACTGGAAGGCTTAGCTACAGTGATCAGACAAGAAAAAAAACATAAAAGGCATCCAAACTGGAAAGAAGGAAGTAAAACTGTCATTATTTGCAGATGACATGATATTACACATAGAATATCCTAAACACTCCACCAAAAAGCTACTAGACTTAAGAAATTAATTTGGAAATGGAGCAGGATATAAAATTAACACCCGAAAATCCATGGCATTTTTATACATTAATAATGAGTTGACAGAAAGAGAATCTAAACATACAATCCCATTTATCATAACAACAACAAAATTAAAAGATACTAAGAAATAAACTTAACCAAGGAAGAAAAAGATTTGTACTTAGAGAACTAGAGAACATTGAAAAAAGAGTTAAAGAAGATATAAACAGAGAGTAGGATGGTGGCTGGCAGGACATGAGTGACGAAGAGGATGTGAGTGAGGAAGTGAAAGGAGAGTGTGTGGATGTGTAGGGTGTGTGTGTGTGTGTGTGTGTGTGTGTAAGTGAGTGAGGGACAGTTAAATCCAGCAGGAGTATCAGGGGCTGGCAGATACAGGAGTGTCAGCAAGAGTATCTCCTAGACAGGGAGAACCTACCACTGATACAGACAACTCGGGCTCGGAGCCCATGTCATCTTGAATGGAAGAGTGGCCTCTTCTAGAAACTCATCAACACCACCACCCAGATAGCCCTTGGACACTGCCTGCGATTCGACAGCCACTCCATCTAAAATCCTGCTGCCCTACCTGCAGACTCACAGACCTAAAGACCTCCACCTCCAAAGGTGCACTGCTCCCACAGCAATAAGTGCAGTTTTCCCCCTCCCCAGCAGCAGACCTCTGGACACCACATTTGCACATTTCCACTGTGTAGGCCTCCAGAGCCCACCACTCCACAGGCAGCTCTTGGATGCCACTGTGAGCCCCTGCTGGGTGTGATCTTTACAAACAAGGGTATAGTGCCCCAGGAGTGGAAATTATGAGTTCACTCATCCTGGATACCTGCCCATAGACACCTTCAGTCACACAACTTCAGCATCAGGGCCCTTTAGTGTGTGTCAATGCCACAATGGCAAACACACCACCATAGCTGCGCTTTCTAGAGTGCAGGGCTCCTGAGCCCATCAATCCATAGGCTGCCCTTGGGTGCCACTGTGAGGCTCCCCCACCCACCCCCACTCCCAGGCATGCTCTCATCCAAACAAGGGTGTACAGCCAGGGCCATAGAAATTCTGAATTCCTCTTCCTGGATAGCTTCCCACAGACACCTCAATCACATGACTTCAGTGCCATCACATAAACAAAGTGAGAGATAAATCACACAATCCTATCAATTGATGCAGCAAAGGCATTTGACAAAGGCCAACACTCTTTTCTGATAAAAACGCTCAGCAAAATGGGAATTGAAAAATCATACGTCAACATAATAAAAGCTTTGTATGACAAATCTACAGCCAATACCATACTCAATGGACAAAAATGAAAACCATTTCCGTTAAGAACAGGAACAAGACAGGGATGCCCGCTTTCACCACACCTGTTCAATATAATACAGGAAGTGCTAGCCAAAGCAATCAAACAACAAGAAGAAATAAAAGGCATCCAAATTGGAAATTGTCATTATTCACAGATGACATGATTCTGTTCTTAGAAAATCCCAAAGACTCATAAAAAAATAATTAGACTTAATAAGTGAATTCGGCAATGTAACAGGATACTAAATTAATGTCAAGAAATATGTGGCATTTTTACACACTAATAGTGAACTTACAGAAAGAGATTAAAAAAATAATCCCATTTACCATTGCACACACACAAAAATTAAGATACCTAGAAATAAAATTAACTAAGGAGGTAAAAGACCTCTACTCAGAAAACTACAGGACCTTGAAAAAAGGAGTTAGAGGAAGAAATAAACAGGTGGAAGAACATACCATGTTCATGGATTGGTAGAATCAACATCATTAAAATGACCATACTACCCAAAGCAATCTATAGATTCAATGCATTCCCATTAAGATAACAACATCACATTTTATAGACCTAGAAAGAACTCCCAAAAAATTCATCTAGAATAAAAAAAAGACCCTGAATAGCTGCAGTGATCCTGAGAAAGAAGAACAAAGTAGGATGGATCTCAATACTAAATATCAAGATGTATTACAAAGTCACGGTTCTCAAAACTGCCTAGTACTGGCACAAGAACAGACATACAGACAGATGGAATAGAATAGAGAAACCAGAAATTGACCCAAACCGCTATGCTCAATTAATATTTGACAACGAAGGCAAGAACATACAATGGAGTCAAGATAGTCTCTTCAATAAATGATGCTGAGAAATTTAGTCAGAAAAATGAAAAAAAAAAAAAAAAAAAGAAAGAAAGAAAGAAAAAAGAAAAGAAAAAAAACTGGACCACCAACTTACACCATACACAAAAATAAACTCAAAATGGATAAAAGACTTAAATGTAAGATGGGAATCCATAAAAACATTAGGGGAATCTACAGGCAGCAAAATCTCAGATATATGTCGAAGCAATATCTTCACCAATATAGCTTTTAGGGCAGTGGAAACTAAAGAGAAACAAACAAATGGGACTATATCAAAATAAAAAGCTTCTGCATAGCAAAAGAAAACATCAACAAAATAAGAAATCCCAGTGCATGTAAGAACATATTTGCCAATATTATCACTGATAAGGGTTTAATCTCCAACATTTACAGGGACCTCATACAACTTAGCAAAAGGAAGATAAACAGCCCAATCAAAAAATGGACAACTGGAGGAGAACCAAGATGGTGGAATAGATAATCACCTATACTTGCTGCCTCTCACAACCAACCATATCAAAACCACAACTAAATGGCAGAACAACTACTACTCAGAACTGGGGGAAAGCTGGCTAAGTGGAAGTTCCACAACTAGAGAGGGGAAGAAAGTGCATTGAGACTGGTAAGAGGTGCAGAGGCATGGAAAGTGCTGGCACCTGGATGTGCTGCTCTTTTAACAAGGAGGGAGATACAAGCTCCCACTTGCTCTGAATTCCAGTTCCAGGCGAGACTCTGGGAGACCCAGGCACATAGGGGAGAAATTGGACTGTCTAGCATCGGAACAGGAATGCAAGAGCAGCTTTCTCTTAGAGGTGCTTGCAGGGATCATTGTTTCTGCATGGGAGTATGGGTTTCTGAGAACCAGGGACTTCTCTGGTTCAGAGCTGACTGGATGCCACTGCTGTATGCTCCTGTGATTCCCAGAGACCCCACCCCACCCAATTTACAACCCCACTCAAGCTGTGCGCATTGGCTTTTGCATATGAATGGTCTGTCCTTTCTCAGACTAAATCCTGTCAAACTGCAGCTGGGTCAGAGATCCCCAGAGCTTCCAAAAGAAGGCCCAAAACCTGGTAGCACAGTGGCCTTGCTTCATAGCTGGGACTCATCTGGGCACTTCCAAACTCCATACAAAGAGGAAGAATCTGCAGATGTCTCTGTAGCTCCTGTGGGGTGGCCCCTGGCAATGGCTGACCTTGCACCTCCTTGATCTCCAAAAGATTGGCAAAAGCCAATGCGCACAGCTTGAGTGGGGTTGTAAATTGGGTGGGGTGGGGTCTCTGGGAATCACAGGAGCATACAGCAGTGGAGATCAAGGAGGTGCAAGGTCAGCCATTGCCAGGGGCCACCCCGCAATGGCTGGCTGTACCCAGTGATCAGAGTGAGACCTTACTGGATTACAATTCTTCATATCCACAAGAGACACACTCAAGGGGCAGACACAGTGAGCACCAAAGCCCTATTGAAGCAAGTCGTGCCCCATAAGGGTATCTCCTGTGCTAAAAATCTTCCAGTGTATACACAGCTGGCCATCACAGCCATTTGGCTTGGAGGTTAATTCCTCCCGGTGATACCAATAGCAATCAAGGGACAACTACAATAAGACTGTGCAAACAGCCTACAGAGGGGTGCACCACGAGTGTCCACCTCAGGTGACTGGGGAGACTGAGCCACTGGGCTCTATAGGACACCTACCACACAAGGCCACTCTATCAACTCAAGGAGACTTAGCACTGCCAGTACATAGAAACAAACACAGGGAAGCAGACAAAAATGCGGAGACAAAGAAACAGATCACAAATGAAAGAAATGGAGGAAAACCGACTGGATATAGAGTTTAAAAACATGGTTATATGGTTACTCAAGAATCTTCTAGAAACATTGAGAAATTTAGTGAGACCCACAAGGATATGAAAAAGGAACAATCAGAAATTAATCATACAATAAATGAAATAAATAATAATATACAGAAATTCAACAGCAGACTAGAGGATCCCAAGAATCAAGTTAAAGATTTGAAATATGAAGAAGCAAAAAACACCCAACCAGAAAAGCCAAAAGAATCCAAAAATATGAAGAGAGTATAAAAAGCTGCTGGGTCAACTTCAAGTGTACCAACATCCGAATTATGGGGGTGCCAGACGAAGAGAAAGCAAAATATTGAAAACCTATATGAAGCAATAATGACAGAAAACATCCCCTACTTGGTGAAAGAAATAGACTTACAAGTCCAGGAAGCGTAGAGAACCCCAAAGAAGATAAATCTAAAGAGGATCACACCAAGGCACATCATAATAAAAATGCCAAGGGCAAAAGACAAAGAGAGAATCTTGAAAGCAGCAAGAGAAAAACAGTTAGTTACCTACAAGGGAGTAGCCATATGACTGTCAGCTGATTTCTCAACAGAAACTATGCACGACAGAAGGGAGTGACAAGAAATATACAAAATGATGAATAGCAAGAACCTACAACTAAGAATACTCTACCCAGCAAAGTTATCATTTAGAATTGAAGGTCAGATAAAGAGCTTCACAGACAAGAAAAAGCTAAAGGAGTTCATCACCACCAAACCAGATTTTATATGAAATGCTGAAGGGTATTCTCTAAGAAGAGGAAGAAAAGGTAAAGTTAAAAATTATTAACAATAAAATGACAACAAATACATATTTATCTTTTTTTATTTATTAAATTATTATCTGTGTACATATCTTACCATTCTCCCCCTCCCATACATGCCCTCCCTCCCAGAGTTTTGTGTCCATTGGTTGTACTTATATGCAGGTATACAAGTCCTTCGGTTGATCTCTTATCTCCCCCAGATCTCCCTACCCTCCCCCACTGTAATTTGACAGCCTGCTTGTTGCTTTACTGTCTCTATATCTATCTTTTGGTTCTTCAATTTAAAATGTTCTTTATTATCCATAAATGAGTGAGGTCATGTGGTGTTTCTCTTTCATTAACTGGCTTATTTCACTCAGCATGATGTTCTCCAATTCCATCCAGGTTGCTGCAAATGATGAGAATTCCTTCTTTTTTATGGCAGCATAGTATTCCATTGTGTAGATGTACCATGGTTTTTGGATCCAATAATCTGCTGATGGGCACCTACGCTGTTTCCAAATCCTAGCTATTGTAAATTGTGCTGCTTTGAACATAGGGGAGAATATATTCTTTCTGATTTGTGTTTCTAGTTTCTTGGGATATATTCCTAGGAGTGGGATTACTGGGTCAAATGGGAGTTCCATTTTCAGTTTTTTGAGGAAACTCCACACTGTTCTCCACAGTGGGTGCACCAGTCTGCATTCCTACCAGCAGTGCACAAGGGTTCCTCTTTCTCCCCAACCTGGTCAACACTTGTAGTTTGTTGATTTGCTGATGTTGGCCATTCTGACAGGTGTGAGATGGTACCACATTGTTGTTTTGATTTGCATCTCTCAGATAATTAGTGACTTAGAGCATGTTTTCATGTGCTTCTTGGCCTTCTGTCTTCTTTTGAAAATATTCTATTTAGGTTCATTGCCCATTTTTTAATTGAGTCATTTATCTTCCTTTTTATTAAGTTGTATAAGCTGTCTGTAGATGTTGGAGATTAAACCTTTATCAGTGATAACATTTGCAAATATGTTCTTCTGCTGTAAAAAAGCTTTTTATTTTGATGTAGTCCCATTTGTTTATTTTCTCTTTAGCTTCCATTGCTCTAGGGGCAGTATCAGTGAAGAAGTTCTTTGGAATATGTCTGAGATTTTGCTGCCTGTGGATGCCTCTAGTATTTTTATGGTTTCCTGTCTTATGTTTAAGACCTGTATCCATTTTGAGTTTATTTTTGTGTATGGTGTAAGTTGGTGATCTAGTTTCATTCTTTTGCATGTATCTGTCCAGTTTTCCCAATACCACTGATTGAAGAGATGGAGCTGGAGAGCATTATAGTCAGTGAAATAAGTCAATCAGAGAAAGATAAATATCACATTATCTTACTCATTTGTGGATAATAATGATCAACATAAACCGATAAACAAAAACAGATTCAGAGACAGAGAAGCATTGATCAAATGCTCAAACCTCAGAGGAAAGAAAGATAGGGGAGGGTTGGAGTAAAGCAGAGAGATCAACCAAAGGACTTGTATGCATGCATATAAGCATAACCAATGGACACAGACAACAGGAGGTGAGGGTGAGGGTAGGATAGGGGGTGGGGGCAATTGGGGGATAATAACACATTTATAATACCTTAATCAATAAAGGAAAAAAAGATATAAGTAGGGGAATATAACATGTTCATGGATTGGTAGAATTAACATCATTAAAATGTGCATACTACACAAAGGAATCTATAGATTAAAGCCCTATTAAAATACCAATAGCATATAGGCTGTTTCCAAATTCTGGCTATTGTAGATTGTGCTGCTCTGAACATAGGGGTGCAAATATCCTTTCTGATTGGTGTTTCTAGTTTCTTGGGATATATTCCTAGAAGTGGGATTACTAGGTCAAATGGGAGTTCTATTTTCAGGTTTTTGAGGAAACTCTACACTGTTCTCCACAGTGGTGCACCTAGGTGCCCGTCAGCAGATGATTGGATCCAAAAACTATGGTACATCTACACAATGGAATACTATGCTGCCATAAAAAAGAAGGAATTCTCATCATTTGCAGCAACCTGGATGGAATTGGAGAGCATCATGCTCATTGAAATAAGCCAATCAATGAAAGAGAAACACCACATGACCTCACACATTGGTGGATGATAAAGATCATTTTAAACTGATGAACCAAGAGACAGATATAGAGAAAGTAAAGCAACAGGCAGACTGTCAAATTACAGTGGGGAGGGTAGGGAGATCAGGGGGAGATAATAGATCAACCGAAGGACTTGTATAAATGCATATAAGTACAACCAATGGACATAAAACTATGGGGAGGGAGGGGATGTGTGGGAGGGAGGGAGGGGGGGGCAATAAAAAATCAATAAAATATGTAAAAATAAATAAATTAATTAAATATTAAAAAAAGAGAAAATATCTGTGTTCTATTGGTAATAAAGTTAGAGGAACTGCTCTTAAAAAATAAATAAATAAATAAAATACCAATAGCATATTTCACAGATCTAGAACAAATACTCCAAAATTTTATATGGAACCAAAAAAAGACCCAGAATAGTCACAGCAATCCTGAGAAAGAAGAACAAAGTCAGAAGGATAACAATATTAGATTTCAAGTTATACTACAAAGCTACTGTAATCAAAACAGTCAGTTACTGGCACAAGAACAGGCATGTAGATCAATGGAATAGAGCAGAGCCTCCAGAAATCTACCCAATTCATTACTCTCAATTAATATTTGACAAAGGAGACAAGAGCATACAATGGATTCAAGACAGACACTTTAATAAATGATGTTGAAAATATTGGACAGGTACATGCAAAAAAAAAAAAAAGTAAGAAAGAAAGAAAGAAACTAGACTAACTTACACCATATACAAGAATAAACTCAAAATGAATAAGACTTAAATATAAGTGGTGAAACCACAAAAATCCTACAAGAAACTATAGGAAGCAAAATCTTAAACATCTCTCAAAAAAATATGTTTATGGATACATCTCCTAGGGCAAAGGAAACTAAGAAAAAAATAAACAATTGGGACTATATCAAAATAAAAAGCTTCTTCCCAGCAAAAAAAAAAAAACCAACAACAAAATGAAAAGGGAACACATTGTAAGGAAGAACATATTTTCCAATGACACATCTGATAAGAGGTTAATATCAAAACATATAAGGAACTCATACAACTTAACAAGAGGAAGACAACCCAATTTAAAAATGGACAAAGGACTTAGTTCTCCAAAGGTGGTAATTAGATGGCCAAGATACATATAAAAAATGCTCAAGGTCACTGATCATCAAAGATATGCTAATTAAAACAACTATGAAGTATTTCCTCACACCTGTCAGAATGGCTACCATCAACAAATCAGAAATGACAAGTACTGGTGAGGACATAGAGAAAAGGGAACCCTAGTACACTGTTGGTTGGAATGAAGACTGGAGCAGCCATTATGGAAAACAATATACTGTTTCCTCAAAAAATTAAAATGGAACTGCCATTTGACCCAGTGATCCCACTTCTAGGAAGATATCCTCAAAAAGCCGAAACTCCAATCAGAAAGAATATATGCATCCATATGTTCATAGCAGCATAATTTACAATAGCTAAGATCTGGAAACAGCCCAGGTGCCCCTCAGTAGATGAGTGGCTTAAAAAACTGTGGTACACAATTTTTTTACACAATGGAATACTATGCATCAGTAAGAAAGAAGGATCTCTTACCCTTTGACACAACATGGAGGAACCTGGAGAGTATGATGCTAAGTGAAATAAGCCAGTCAGAGAAAGACAAGAATCACATGATCTCACTCATATAATGAATAAAATAAACTGATAAACAAATAGATCCAGAGACACAGAAGCACGGAACAGACTGTGGAATTTCAGAGAGAAGGCAGCGGTGAGTGGGTGGGTGGGTGGGAAGAGAACTTGTATGTATAATGTATAACCTATGGACACAAACAATAGTGTGAAGACCTGGTGTGGGAAGTGAGGGGGGCTAGAAGGCATCAATGGGGGAGGGGAAGGGGAACATATGTAATACTTTCAACAATAAAGATTTAATTAAAAAATACAAAGATCATGAATGGAGAGAGATAGAAACTCTGATGAGAGAAACTTCGTCAATTAGGTGAATCTTGCATGCCCCTTACTGGGGATCAAGTCTGAAAGCCAGGCATGTGCCCTGACTGGGAATCGAACCAGTGACCTCTTGGTTCATGGGTCAATGCTCAACCACTGAGCCACACAGCTGGGCTTCTTTGTTTTTCTTTTTTAACTTGTCAACCTACCAACTTTTTACATCTCTGAATGCTTACAAACAATAGTAAAAGTATTTACTATTCATCATGACCTGGTTACTATTTTATTTTCAAAATTTTCTAGTGCTTTAGAAGATTTAGGATAAATCATTTTTAGCTTTTTGACATTTTAACTGTCAAGAGTTGGGGGAAAACACCTACAACATTTCTCAAAAGTTCCAACACGGTTACTTAAATTCCTGACCATTTGTATGACCATTTCCCTTAAAAACAAGCCCCTTTGTTACACAGTGATTTAGTGTTAGGCTTACCTCTGTCTCATTTATTTTCTGCATATTAAAATGGCTCAGCCTAAATAGTACAT
The DNA here is from genome assembly GCF_964339955.1 of Pipistrellus hanaki. NCBI lineage: Eukaryota > Metazoa > Chordata > Mammalia > Chiroptera > Vespertilionidae > Pipistrellus > Pipistrellus hanaki. The sequence continues at coordinate 105,669,053 of NC_140503.1, forward strand.
AGTATTTCCACAGTGTAAAATTGACAACTGGATTTCCTTGAGGATCAATTGTCAACTGGTCAACACGATGGAGTTGTGCTAATGCGTTAAACTGTTGTAGCATTGCAAGATTTGTTTCCTTGAATTTAAGGTGCTGCAATAATAAAACACACACACAAAAAGCTGACCATTAAATTTAACTATCTTAAAATAGTTACACTTAAATTTCACTAATTATTCTCTAAGTAAATCTGTAAACTTTAGGCTCGGCTAAAGTTTATGCTTTCAATTACATTATGTCAACTGAATCTACTAAACCTTACCTACCTTTAATCCATGTAATATATCATTGATAAAATCCATTAATTCATCCAATATTTGGATCCAAAATGATTTCCCTTCTGCAAAGGACATTCCCCCATTTATTAACAAACTAAGATCCTTAAAAATTACAGAAACACAATAACTCATTACAATCAATTGTATATACTTTTTGCTAAAATTAAAACTACAAAGAAATCATTAAAATTACAATTTTAAGAATTTTATAAATGCAGGGTTCACAATCCTGCTGAGAGAACTAGTAGTTAGGTGTTATACCTGCATCTTGCCAATTACTGTGCAGACTACAGGAACATTAAAGTCTCACAAAAACTGAAAGGCTATTGTAAGTGTTCTATCTGTGAAATTGGATGTTCTTTTCTAAACATACTATCTTTACTTCTATCTATCTTATTTAGGGAGTTTGATATGGAGAAAAACAACTTATAAAAGGCCTAACAGAGAATAACATAATGATAATAAGAAAGAATGTATATAAATAACAGTTTCTGCCAAAGCATACCAATAAATAATATTGTACAATAATACAATAATACCATAACTGGAAAAGGCTAACTCTCAAAGTAATCATTTTATATGCTGCTAAGGGACTACTATGAACATTATGTTAAAATGTACATGTCCCAATAGCACCAGGTACAATAAATGAATATATAATATATGGTCAGGTGAGGTCTTGTTGAATGCTTCTTTACAAAGTAGAAATAAACAAGTTTGTGTGTTTGTTTGTTTTTTGTTCGTTTTTTTAGCAGTATTTACATTCTTTTTTAAAAAAATATATTTTATTGATTTTTTTTGCCCCCCTCCCTTCCTCCCTCCAATACCTTCCCTCCCCAGAGTTTTATGTCCATTGGTTGTACTTATATGCATGTATAAAAGTCCTTTGGTTGATCTATTATCCTTCCCAGATCTTCCTCCCCTCCCCACTGTAATTTGACAGTTTGCTTGTTGCTTTACTGTCTCTATAAGAAATAAACAAGTTAAATAAAATTATATTAGTTCTTTAAACTCCATAAAAAATCATTTTCTAGACAGACAATTTCCAATATTAACTGAAAGCTGCAAGAGCATTTATAAATAACAATTTAAATCCCAGGTCCATAAAATTAACACAAAAGCTTAGACTCCCTGCCAGATAGAAACTCCGTAAGTAAGAGTTTAAAACAGGTGTGTAGCCTAAACATACAAGTCATGACTGAGAATGATTTAAATAAACTACTAAAAGTAAATACTTACCAGAGAATTAGGGAACTTCATCTTCAATTTGGGAAGCACTTGGACGATTTCATCAAATTCTATGAAAGTGAAGGACACTGTTGTCACCATTCCTGCTGTTTGAATGCTCCAATTCCGATCTAGAGATTCCAGTGCTGCTGAGCCATACAGGGAAAGTGTGTCCCCATCCACATCAACAAGGTGCGTGTCTGTGACAGATAAGGCTTGTAAAGCATTGGTGAGTACTGAGTCCAGAGACCTGGAAAAGCCAACATACAATTTTAAATGATAGTCTTATCATGCAAAGTAAATAACAGACCATGAAGACCAGTTGGAAAAAGTATTTAAAATTCTATATCTACTTTTTCATTTAAATAATTATACGCAGAGTACCAAAGATTAATTTTCAATAGAATATTTGGAAGTTTTATATCTTCTAGTCATATATATTTTACTTTTATTGTTGACACTATTGCAGATATTCCATTTTCTCCCAACCCCTTTGCCTGCCTCCACCCAGTCCCTACGCCTTTTTTCCTCTGGCCATTACCACACTGTTGTCAGTAGTCTATGGGTTAAGCATATATGTTCTTTGACTAATTCCTTCAATCCAGTTCTATACTCTTCTCTTCTAGTCATATACAGGGTGTCTCAAAAATTTATATATACTTTTAACAGCTGATAGATAAATTTTGAAAATGAAATGTATTTGAACAAACACTGCCTTTATAATTATTCAAAGTGTGTCCATACATTTTTTGGGACACCTTATATTTTAATTCAAAAAGAGGCACATGTGCATAAAAATTAACAGCTTTAAACCCAAATTTTTATGTCAATGAAAAATAATTGATATTCTATTTAGTTAGAAAGCAATCCATTTAATGTGTCATAGATGTTTTCATGGCAATACAAATAGATTTTTGTAATCTATAAGGCATTCCAGTGTCCAGCTGGGAAACACACACACACACACACACACACACACACACACACACACACATTTTACAAAACATTTTTTCTATATTAAGAACCATGGAATATCCTATCCTATAAAATAAATGGCTAATATGTAAATAGGCTGAATGGCAGAACAACGGAACCGAACAACTGAACAACTAGTCACTATGAAGTGCGCTGACAACCAGGGGATGTGCGCAGAACATGGCGGGCATCAGCTGCGGCAGAACGATGGAGCAGGTGAGCAATGGTGCACTCTCAGCCAGCACTGACACTTGCACCAGCTGCCTACAGCAGCCTCATGGCCCACAGTTCCTTTCAAGGTGCACAAATTTGTGCACTAGGCCCCTAGTAAAAATCCTATCTAATAAAGAGGGAATATGCTAATTGTCCCTCAAGTTGTTGCAAAGATGGTGGTGCCCACAGCCAATAAGGAGAGAATATGCTAATTGACTGCCACGTCCTCAAAGATGGCGCCATGCACAGCTACAAGATGGCGGTGCCCAGTCCCCTCAGCCACTCCACATGCCTGCTTCCAGAGTCCCCCAGTCCCCTCAGCCTCCCAGCCACCCAAGGCCAGCCCAAGGCACAGGCAAACCTTGGCTGTTGGCTGCTCAGCTGCCCAGGACTGGCCTGAGGTGCAAGCAAGGCTCAAATTGTGACTGCCCAACCGCCCAGGGCTGCCTGGGGCTCAGGTAACCAGGGCTGGCCGAGGCTTGCACTGCTGGCAGTGGCAGCAGCAAAGGTGTGATGGGGGCATCGCCTTTCCCTGATCGCTGGGTTGTCTCCCGCCTATGAGGACTCCCAGACTATGAGAGGGAGCAGGCAGGGCTGAGGGATTCTCCCTCCAATGCATGAATTTTCTTGCATCAGGCCTCTAGTAAATTTATAAAACACTTGATAAGACATAAAATAACTCTTAACAATAGTTGATCTCTCAGAAGTTGGGTTAAAGGGTAAATTGGACTTTCTATTTTTGAATACTTTAGTGTTGTTTAAAATTTTGCATGTGTATACTACATTTATAAACATTAAAATTAATTAAGATTTCTTCCCCATTTTAAAATAAAAAATGATGAAAAATAATCCATTACTTATTAATGTGTACATGTACAAAATCACCTCACATACACTACTCAATATAAAAGTTGTTACTATTTTCAAAGTAGGAATCACATTTTATGTAAAGGTTACTTAAATGATAGCCAGAGAAGAAAAGAAATAGCTTGATTCAACTCAAATGTTCTGGGTTGTTTTTTTTTTGTTTTTTTTTTCCAATTTGAAAAATGTTTGGCTTTTGTCCTATGTGTTTTCATTCTGGCACTTTTACTTTCAGATTTTCCCTTATTAATATTAGTGCTTTGTTCCCATTTGTGCTTCTATGGACTTTTGTACTCTCCTCCAATACATCACTTCTCATATTGCACCACAATTACATGTCTAAAATTTTGCCACCTCTATCACATAGTGAGTTCCTTAAGGCTAAATACTACATTTTTTCATATTTTGGGGCCTGGAGCCTAGTAATGAGCTTTTCACAATGTATATTGAGTAAATGCATTATTAAAGATCTTAAAAATGTGTATAATGGTGCTGTTGCAAGATAAAGCTGACAAACCATCATCCTGTTGGTTTATCAAGTTTTACTAGACTTAAGTGAATGTATATCAGAGCCACAAGAGATTTTCAACCTTTTTCATCTCCTGGCACATATAAATTTATTACTAAAATTCTGAAGCACACTAAAAATATATTTTTTTCCAAACTGGCAAATAAGTAGGTATAATTTTGATTCATTCACACTGAATGGCTATTTTATTGGCTGTTGTCCTATTTTTTATTTGACAATTTAAGGGAAAAGAGGTCATTTCCCTGAATAAGTTGGCATGTATTGCATATTTTAAAAATTCTTGTGGCACACTGGTTGAAAATCAATAACTGCCAGCTTAGTCAAGCTTCCCCAGACATCCTTAGCATTATAGCTACCTCCACTGCACTCGCCAGCCATGAGCCCAGCTTCTGGCTGAGCGGTGTTCCCCTATGGGCACACACTGACCACCAGGTGACATCTCCTGTGTTGAGCGTCTGCCCCCTGGTTGTCAGTGCATGTCATAGTGACAGTCGTTCTGCCCTTCGGTTGATTTGCATATTTGGGTTTTATTGCATAGGATAATCAAACATTCAATGAGCATTAATATATGAATAATCCTATATGAGAATCCTATAAAAGTAAAATCTGATAATAGAACAACAAAAAAAAAAAGATGAGAATTAAGAGTTGTGCTTTGAATGATAGACTTGTATTGAGTTATGTAGAGCATATAATCATTTCTGTAATAAGAAAAAGGGTAGAAGTTACATTTCACTGCCATGAAAATAATGAATGCTTGATGAAAAGGATGCCCCTGTTATGGTACTTCCCATTTTGCACAGCAATTACCTTGTTTACTTATCTGTCTTATCACAAAATACGATGATCCTTGAAGGCTCAAACTTGGTCATATTCACTGTAGTAGAACCAGCATCTAACACAACTCTTAGCACATGTGCTCAATAATATGTCTCAAGGAAATTAATGAAGTGAGACAATTAGGATTTTTTTTTTTGTATCTATTACATTTTAGTGTTGAGCAAAGAGGCAGAATCAATTATATAGTCACAAGATTATTGAGAATTATTCTTAGCTGAGGCAATGTAAAGGAAGCAAAAAAAAAAAAAAAAGGTAGGTAAGTTGATGGAATGATGCTTGATGGCCATGATTCTCAACAAAAGAAGTGTATTTTAATGTAAAAATGAAGGGAAATCAGAACTATGTACCAAAAACATGAGTAAATCCTTTGAGAAGTGGTATTATTTTATATCATACTAGTGACCCAGCATGCGAAATCATGCAAGTCCTGAAATCCCTCCCCTCATGCAGCCCCTCACTCCTGCCCAGAAAGAGTCCCACAGCCACCACCACCTCCGCTGCCGCTGCTGCCTCGGGAGGTGGGACCCAGAAACCCACTCATGCCTCTGGTCAAGTCCTTCAGAGTCAAGTCCCTGACCATCCACGTGTACCTAGCAGCACACGCAGCCCCACCCACTCATGTGCTCCTGCTGCACATGCAGCCTCCTGCTGATCAGTTGTTACAGCAAGAGGGTGTCACGACATACTAGCTCTTTCATATATAGGATATTTCAAAGTATCTTGCTTTTCTTTGTCCATATAATTAAAAGTTTAAGACCAATCTAAGATGGCAACTGTGTAACTGGAAACTACTCCTACTCCTAATCCCTCACCTACAGAAGAAGAGAAACAGAATTTAACCAGGAGGTTGCTAACCCACAAAACTATACTAAACATCCTTTATAGAACAGATGGGCACTCTGGTTTTTTTGAAAAATGACAAAACAAGCCAACTATTGGCTGATCTTTAAGTTTGATTTCTAAGTTGAAGACTTTTGGGCTTTTCTACAACCATATCAAGTTGTCTAGTAATTCAATGTCTGGCTGTGACTACTTACTTTTTCAGAGGAGTATTGAGCCTATGTGGGAAGATGATGGAGGCAAATGAGGACAATGGCTAAGTACATTGAAAAAACAGCAGAGACAAAATGTCCTCAAATGCTTTTGGTTAGAGACACTGCCATGATTTATTGGAGAATCCTTTTTAAACAATATACATTTTTATTGATTTCAGAGAGGAAGGGAGAGTGAGAAAGATAGAAACATCAATGATGAGAGACTATCATTGATTGGCTGCCTCCTGCACATCCCCTACTGGGAATCGAGCCTGAAACCCTGCACATGTCCTGGATAGGAATCAAACCCAGGATCCCCTCAGTCAGTAGGCTGATGCTCTATCCACTAGCCAAACAAATTAGGGCTGGAAAATCTTTTGATGACTACAGTAAAGCTGTTGTTAATGTTAGAGCTAAAGGTGATAAGATAGCAAAATGGATTACCAAGTGTGAATATGGAGAAGCTATTACATATATAGGGAGGGTACACCAGGAAAGGTTAGGACTTCCTCCAAAGATAATGACTGGATATTAGTCCCTTGCAGACACAGCTACTACTAAGAGCAGCTCCACCACTAAAAAGGGGTTTGTTGTTTAAAAAAAACACAAAACAAAACAAAACAAAAACACCTTCTGAGTATTCTCAAAGGGAACTGGACCAAGCAATTGAGATTCGGGAGCTGAACCACAACCTTTTCAAAAGCAGAGTACACTGCATTTAAATTTGATTCTCATCTAAATGTTGCTAAGATAAAAGAGAAGTCACATTTGGCTTTGTCTAGCACTTCTGTATTAATTTAAAAGCAATTCTTTTAGAGTATCCACTTATCACAATCAAAGAATTACAGTACACATTGTCCCCAGAATCCATAAATGTGTTCTTGGCCCACTCAGTAATAGCTTACAAACACAATTTACCCATCCATAAGATTAAAAAAGAACTTGTTTTTCCAAGCCTTGCAAGAAAAGTATTCTGTTTATGTTCCATTATATGGAGGAGTATATTTTACTGGTTTGAAAAATTACAACGGAGACGATTTTCTAGCAATTCTTTTTGCTTTGTTTTACACCTTTGGACATTCTTGCTGATGGCTGCTAGATTTTAATTTATTTGTTTCCCTATTTGATCATATTAGTGATTTTATTTTAGTGTTTCATTTGTTTTCTTCTTCATGTAACATTGATGAAGACTCCAAGAATATGACACAAAAGTGAAATAAACATTAATTTTGGGCATTCTTTGGTAATTTTTTTTGTAACTATAAACCTTTGCTACAGATTTATGCATTTCATTCAAATCAGTGATCTATGTTTGTGTAATTTCCTAAACATAATTGTGGACTACAAAAATGTAACATCATAATTACATTCCTAATTAAAATTAGTATCTCTGTTTTTGTATCTTTATAGTTTATTTTAACATTTTGTATTACTTAGGTTATTTTGTTTTGGTTAATAAGTGGCTCAAGTATAAAAGCAGTCCCATTCATATTAGGACACTGCACAAAACTATACATAAAATGTGTATGTGAATTTTTTTTAGACAACTGGATTTGTCCAGTCATTTCTCTATCTCTATGGAAGATAGTACTTCTTATTGCAAGTATTTGTATATTTCTTAGTAGTGTCTTTCACACAAACAGCATTAAGTTTGGAACACTATTTGATTATTATGTTTATTACAATTTTTAATAAATTAAATAGGAAGAATCATATATAAGGAAATAAAAAAAGAATCCTATCTAATAAAAGAGTAATATGAAAATTGACCATTATTCCAACACACAATATGGCTGCCCTCATGTGAACACAAGATGGCCACCACAAGTTGGCCATCAGGGAAGGGCAGTTAGAGGCAATCAGGCTGGCAGGGGAGCAGTTAGGGGGTGATCAGGCTGGCAGGCAGAAGCAGTTAGGGGCAATCAGGAAGACAGGCAAGTGAGCAGCTGGGAACCAGCAGTCCTGGATTGTGAGAGGGATGTCCCAGAATGGAGAGGGTGCAGGCTGAGCTGAGGTACACACACCTCCGTGCACAAATTTCATGCAAGGGGCCTCTAGTATAAACTATAAAATAAAAGTATAATATTAGAAAAGGATAATTTATTTTGTTTAAAGTTTTGTCAAGCATATTGTTGGGAAAATAAGTGAAGAAATAAGCAAGCTTAAATTCAGCAAAAACAGTCATATAGTTACAAAACAAAGCAGAAGTAACTTCCAATTTATATAGATCTGAAATGGACATTCAGTACAAATGAATGGAAAGTTTTCTGGGCTGTAGGTAGGTTCATCCTCCTCAATAGAAAATATAGAACCTGTTAAATGAGTCAGATGATACCTAAGCCACACCAGTTATTTTCTAAATGAGGCTTGAGTTTAGCCTCTGGACAATACAGACCAGAGGAATATGTTCCTCAGGGAAGGTGTGCTCTGAGAGTTTCATAAGAAATAGCATAGAAAGTTTGCTAAGCAATGTTTCTATGTTGAGGATTGTCCTTTCAGTTGACCTTGTATAATTAGTAATAAGTCTACATCTTTTTTATTCATATATATATATATATATATATATATATATATATACACACACACACACACACACACACACACACACACACACACATATATATAAAGAGGTAATATGCAAATTAGGCTGGGATGCCATAATGGTCATGACCAGCTTATGAGAAGGGGCCAGGTGAGGGCCTAGAGCCTGAGGTAACAACAGACAGGGTGGCCTGTATCTGGAGCTGGAAAGAACAACTGGCAGGGGAGCCTGCCCCCAGTCCCAGCGCTGAGGCCATGGCACTGGGCTGCTGGATCCAGAATGGAGACACAAACCTGCAGCAGGGCTAGACCCAAGTCCCAGCCTCATGGCCACAGCCCTGGGCTGCTGGTACAGGGCGGAGACACAAACCTGAAGGTTCGATTCTGATCAAGGGCATGTACCTAGGTAGCAGGCTCCTCCCTGGCCAGAGCCCAGGTCAGGATTCATGCAGGAGGCAACCAATCGCGGTGTCCCTCTCACATTGACGTTTCCATCTTTCCCTCTCTCTTCCATGCTTTCTAAAAACCAATGGGAAAATATCCTCATGTGAGAATTTAAAAAAAAAAAAAAAGAAAGAAATGTCATATCCTATGAAAGAGACATCTTGAAAATGCCTAAAGAAAGATGTCATTTTTTTGTGGTGAAGGGACTGGAGTCTGTGTTTATGAAAACACCTTGACAGCTAAGGTGGCTGGCAGTGGCTGCAGCAGTGGGGTGATAGAGGTGGTGCCTTCCCCTGATCAGCCTGATTGCCTCCCACAGAGGGAGGCCAGACTCTGGGGAGCAGGCCTAAACTGTTAATAGGACATCCCCTAAAGGCTCCCAGATTGTGAGAGGGGATAGGCTGGGCTGAAGGACCCCCCCTCCCACCCAGTGCATGAATTTCATGCATCGGGCCTCTAGTCCTACATAATAAAAGCCTAATATGCTAAGTGTCCAGTTGTCCATTCAACCAATCAAAGTATAATATGCTTATGATATGCTAAGACCACTCAATCACTCGCTATGATGTGCACTGACCACCACGGGACAGAAGCTTTGACTGGTAGATTAGGTCAGCTTGCTGCTGGGGTCTGGTTGATTGGGATTGAGTAGATGGGCAGGACATGCCCTGGAGCCCTCAGGTGGTCCCGCCCCAGCTGGCCAACCTTCTGCATCCCTCTCCAGCCCTGATTATGCAACAGTGGAGTCTCTCAGCCTGGCCTGCACCCTCTCACAATCCAGGACCCCTTGGGGGATGTAGGAGAGCTGAGTTTGGTCTGATCTTGCAGGCATAAAGGGCTAATATGTAAATTGACCAAAAGGCAAAATGACCAGTTGCTATGATGTTGCACTGACCACAAGGGGACAGGTGCTAAATGCAGGAGCTGACTCCAGGTAGTCAGTGCTAAGGATGTCTGCTCTCACCACTGTAGTGCTAAGGATGTCTGGGGGAAGTGGGCCTAAGCTGGCAGTTGGACATCCCCCAAGGGCTCGCAGACTACAAGAGGGTGCAGGCTGGGCTGAGGGATCCCCCAAGTGCAGGAATTTTGTGCACTGGGCCTCTAGTATATATGAATATTTATTCACTAAACATTTACTGTAAACTCATTATATATGGGGCATGATAGATAGATATATGGATAGCCTAAGAAGTATGGTAAAGGGCAACAAAATCATCTGTACTGCTAAGGATAATCAATATAGAAATCACATACAAGTTTTTGGATATATCAAAATTTTTCCTCATTTTTATTGGGCTATCATCTCAGAAATATAAAATGTTCTACTCATACTCTGAAATTCATTTAATGAACACATGGAATATAATTTCTCAACAGAAATGACCTCACTTCATCAAATAAAATGGCTAATCCAGAGAGCTTATTTTGCATTAGATACTGTGTAGGCCATCTATACTAATAAAAGGATAATATACTAATTAGAACAGACATCATCTGGATGTCCTTCCAGACAAAACCGTGGTGGCAGGGGCCGCAGTAGAAGCAGTTAGGGGCGATTAGGCAGGTAGGGGAGCAGTTAGGGTATGATTAGGTTGGCAGGGGAGAGCAGTTAAGAGCAATCATGCCAGCAGTTATGGGTGATCAGGCTGGCAGGGAGAGCAGTTAGGTGCAATCAGGTCAGCAGGGGAGAGCAGATAGGGTGATCAGGCAGGCAGAGGTGGTTAGGGGCAATCAGGCAGGCAGGCAGAGGGGTTAAGGGTGATCAGACAGGCAGGCAGAGTGCTTAGGGCTGATCAGGCAGGCAGGTGAACGGTTAGGGGCCAGCAGTCCTGGATTGCAAGAGAGATGGCCAATAAACTGGCAGTCAGTCATCCCCTCAGGGGTCCTGGATTGGAGATGATTCAAGCTGTGCTGAGGGACACCCTTCCCCCCATGCACAAATTTTGTGTGCCAGGTCTCTAGTGGGGATAAAAAAATAAACTAAGACCTATTTGCCCTTAAAGATATCTCAGTCTGGATGGATGGTGGTGAGAATGATAAATTTAGACATTATTCTAATATGACATGCTCATTGTCAATAATGAATACTTAAATGATATGCTTTTGGAATACAGAGGAAAGAACGATTTATTCTTCTAGAGAGGAGAAGTCAGGTTTCAAAAGGAGGTGTCATTTGAAGTTGTCCTTGAAAGATTAATAGAATTACATCAGAAATAGAAGGAGGAAGCACAATTTAGGTAAGAAAAAGCAAAACAAAGAAAGACACAGAAGCCTAATTATATATAACATTCAGTTAAGAACAATTTCAATATGGTTGGAACACTGCAACATAGGACAGAACAGTGAAACATATGGGACGAAGCAGAAGCTAAAGATGAAGCTGGAAAGTCAGATTTTATCCTATAAGTTTGAGAAGCAAAAAAAACCATTTTTGAATAAAAAGTAATAGGACAGCCATGGCTAGTTTGGCTCAGTGGATAAAGCATCAGCCTGTGGACTCAATGGTTCCAGGTTCGATTCCAGTCAAGGGCATGTACCTTGGTTGCGGGCACATCCCCAGTAGGGGGTGTGCAGGAGGCAGCTGATCAATGTTTCTCTCTCATCGATGTTTCTGGCTCTCTATCCCTCTCCCTTCATCTCTGTAAAAAAAATATATATATATATATATATATATATATATATATATATATATATATATATATATATATTAAAAAAGTAATAGGACATATTCAATACAAGGTTTTAATCACCACTAAAGTGCCATCATGGAGCAAGATGCTAGTGTTAGGGATACAAAGATGAATAAGATATGTCTCTGATCACAAGGCCCACTTGAGATAGGTCTGTTTTGTGGAGGATGTAGGAGGGAAAGGCTGGATGAACAGAGATTAGTAGGAAGCTCAGTGCAATAGTGTGTTAGATTATATAAAAGCATAATAAAAAAAGAGGGTATGGTGTAGTGGAAATGGTATTGACAAGATAATCAGACAGACCTTAGTTTCAATCCTAGAATGTCATTGATAAACATGACTTTGGGGACAAATTATTTAATTTCTTTGTAGTTTCAGTTTTCTGGTATGCAAAATGGTGATCCTAATACATATTTTTTCAAAGTTTATATGGAGACTAAAAATAATATTCTAAACCATACTTACTCAATACATTTTAGAGTTTACTTTTAATAAAAGAAGAGAATCAGATATTTAAGAGAAAATAAAAGTGGGATTTAGTGCCCTGGTAGGTTTGGCTCAGTGCATAGAGTGCTGGCCTGCAGACTGAAGGGTCCCATGTTTTATTCCAGTCAAGGGCACATATTTAAGCTGCAGCCCCTGGTCAGGGTGTATGTGGGAGGCAACCAATTAATGTGTCTCTCTCCCATCAATGTTTCTCTCTCTGCCTCTTCCCCTTCCTCCTGTCTCTAAAAAAATTAATGGAAAAATATCTTCAGGTGTGGATTAACATTAAAAAATGTAGGACTTAGTGATTGATTGCAGGGAATACAAGAGAGGGAAGAATCGAGTATGATTCAAATGTTTTAGAGCAGGTGACTGAGTCACCTGGTCCAATATCTTATACAAAGGGTCTATGTTTTATCATTTTTTTCCCCATGAAGCCAAATACACTTACATGGATATATCCCAACTCAAATATTATTTCTATAACAGTGGGAAATCTGCCATCAAATAGAAATTCTCTTCAAGATCATTTAGTGGTTAATCTAAGTCCAAAGATTACTTATTCAACTCAATCTTTATATAAGAACTCATCAGAAAAATATTCTATGCCTTCTTGATTAGTAAAGGACTCTAAGCTCTAAGATAGGATTATATATATATATATATATATATATATATATATATATATATATATATATATATTATAGTTGACATACAATAGTATATTAATTACATAGCACAGTAAGGAGACATTTATATACCTTATGAAGTACAGGGTGATTAACTTAATGCAATAAGTGTTGACTCCCTGAAAACCCAGTTAAAAGGAGAATATACTCTTAAGTTCTAAAATAGAGTATTTCAGATAATTTTGGATTCTTTGGTATATTTTGAAAACATCTTTTGGGTTTCTATAACTGGTTAGAAGAAAGACTTAAAACATCTCATAAGATCATTTGCCCAATGAATAAGTGGTGCTGATCCCTATGATAATGTACTTTATGGATTTCGATTACAACATTTGTAGGTGTGGAAATTCATTTTATGCATTATATTTTATTATAGAAGTGTTGGTTAAAATAACACAGTGTTCATAGACAGGAAATGACCAAAAATAAACCAATTTCACTACACACATCCAATGTAAGCAAAGAAAACATTACACCAAGTACTTTCCTGTTTCTGTCAGGGGAAAGAAACCTGCAATGTGACACTTTACTGTAAAGCTGTCCCAAGGACAGTGAATAGTAAAATTGATGGAATATAGCAAAATTTTATGAAATTTCTTTCCTGAATGTGCTATAATTTTTTCATGGATACTTGTTTCTTGGCATTTAGTTACACACCTATATGATAAAGGTCACAGACACTGTAATACAAGAATTAGCCACTTTTTTGGCATTATGAAATACTAAAAACTATAAATGGGATTGTTAAAAATGGAAAACCTATGTAATATTTTTAAAAAGCAAATCAGAACTACAAGGAGGACACTTTGTGGCCTGCTGACTAGCTTTCCACCTTCAGAAAGAATCAGGCTTATATCTTTCCAGAAAGATGAAATTTAATTATATTTTTAAAGACTTACAGATAATGTAGTAATGCAACTTGTAATATTTAAAACACTTCACTTTGTACTTCAGATAAAATAGACTGAGCAATTAATTGTGTTTGTAACCTCTTCCTTTTAGTCCCCATTAAAGTAACTAAAATGGTATAAACCCAACAAAACAAAACAACAACTACAAAGAGGAAGACAATCTGTAGCAAGAAATTTCAGCAAACTTCTGGATACTAGAAAGTGAAAAATGTTGAGTGATGAGGAAACTATAGCTTTGAATATGCCCTGGAAACAACAAAGAGAGCAGCCAAACTGCCCAGTAGAACTTTGAAAAGGAAAGAACACTAGCTATGTTGGAAGATGGTAGTGAGAAGTGACACTGAACACGGGGACATTAATTGAAGATCTATAATTGGACTATCTAGTTCTCCCACTACCAATAAAACAACCAGGCAGAGTAGCATTGCAATCAATGGGAAAAAGAAAGAATACTCAATAAATAACACTAGGGTAACAGCTATTCCTGTAGGGCAGTGTTTCCCAAACTTTTGACATATGTGTACCCCTTCTATAATTTTCATAACACTGAGTATCCCTCGTACTCAAGAGAACGTAGAATTAGGCACAGCTAAGCACGGTGCAGTGCATATCCCCACCAAACTCTGGTGTAACGCGTACCCCCACCAAACTCTTTCCGTACCCCTGGGAGTACGTGTACCACACTTTGGGAAATACTGCTGTAGGAGGAAAACAACAAAATCAGATTTCAACCTCAAACTTAAAAATCAATTTCTGGTGTAATAAATACTAAAATATGAAGGCCCTGGTCAGGTAGCTCAGTTTGTTAGAGTGTTATCCCAACATGACAAGGTTGTGGGTTCTATCTCTGATCACGAGACATACCAGAATCAACTAATGAATGAATAAATAAGTGGAACAACAAATCTCTCTCTCTCTCTCTCTCTCTCTCTCTCTCTCTCTCTCTCTCTCTCTCTCTCTCTCTCTCTTTCTCTTTCTCTTTCTTTCTCTGGTTCTCTCTCTTTCTCCCTATCCCTCCCTCCTTTTATCTCTCCCTCCCTCCTTCCCTCCCTCTCCCCCTTTCTCTCTCTCTCTCAAAATCAATAAAATTTTAAAAAATAAAGTGTTTAATAAAAGACTAAAATATGAAAGGCCAAAATTTAAACCTTTAGGAAGATAAAAATGGGAGAATCTTATATAATAAAGAGGTAATATGCAAATTAACCATCACACCATCACAAGATGGCTGCCTACGACCAGGCTGACAGGGGAGTTAGTGAGGGATGACCAAATGACTGAATAAGCAGGCTGAGTGGGGCAACCAGGTCAGCAGGGGTGCTAGTGAGGGATGACCAAACAACTGAATAGCAGGCTGTGTGGGGCAACTAGGCTGGCAGGGGGGCAAGTGAGGGACAACCAGGCTGACAGGGGGATAGTTAAGGGTAACCAGGCTGGCAGAAGGGGGCAGTTAGGGGTGACCAGGCCAGTGACGGGGGGAGGGTGGGATAAGAAGTGACCAGGTCTGCAGGGGGTCAGTTAGGGCAACCAGCCCAGCAGGAAGGTGAAGTTGGAGGTGACCAGGCTGGTGGGGGTGGGGGGGGCAGTTGGGGAAAATTAGGCTGACAGGAGAGCAATGAGAAGTGACTAGGCTGGTGAGGGGGCAGTCAGGGGTGACCTAGCCGGCAGTGGGGGGGGGGGCAGTTAGGGGCAATCAGGCTGACACGCAGAGGCAGTGAAAGGCGATCTGGCCATCAAGAGGGAGTTAGGGGCGACCAGGCAGGCAGGCAGGCAGTTGAGTGATTAGGAGCCAGCAGTCCCAGATTGTGAAGATATACTATTGCCGGTTTTTGGATATCCTTCGAGGGGTCCCAGATTGGAGAGGCAGGCTGGGCTGAAGGGACTCCCCCTCCCATGCACAAATTTTCTGCCCTGGGCCTCTAGTATTTTTATAATCTTAATTTAGTAAAAAATTTCCCCTAAATATAATCTAAATAATATAAATAAATAAACCATAAAGGAAAAGGTATATATATTACTATCTTCAAAATATAAGTAAGACTATGAAAAATTGCTTAGAGGGAAAACAAAGAGTGAGAAGAGGGCCCAGAACTAAAATCTGAGCAACTCTACCATCTGAAGTTGAGAGGCTAGAAGTACTTGACAATATAAGCATAATGGATGAAAAGAAGTCTAATATTAATCCTACCTAATAAAAGAGTAATATGCAAATTAACCATCACTCTGCTACACTCACAAGCCACGTCCACTACCAATCAGAGTGAGTATTCAAATTAACCCCAACCAAAATGGCTGCCACCACAGAGAGCAGGAGGGAGGCTTGGGTTTACCTGGCAATGGAGGAAGCCAAGCTTTCCACACAACCTGGCAGGCCCAGGCCTCTACTCCAGGCTACAACGTTTCAATTATGGAAGGTGAATAATCCACAACAGAAATGGTTGCTGTCACTGAGCGAGCAGAAGACTTGATTTCACTCCAGGCTACAAGTTTCAAATGTAGAAGATACCAGGGCCTCTGCTTGGTTTGCTGGGAGGCGTGGGCAGCCTGCAAAACCACCACAGGCCCCTCAGCCAGGCCACCCCACACTCTAAGGGAATCCCCACCCTGATCCAGGACACCCTTCAGGACAAATCAGCTGGCCCCGACCCATGCACCAGGCCTATATCCTATCTAATAAAAGAGTAATATGCAAATTGACGGTCACTCCAACACACAAGATGGTTGCCCTCATGTGGTCAAAGATTGTTGCCCCCATGTGGACAAAAGATGGCCAACAGGGAAGGGCAGTTGGGAGGGACCAGGCCTGCAAGGGAGGGCAGTTGTGGGTGATCAGGCCAGCAGAGGAGGGCAGTTGGGGAGAACCAGGCCTGCAGGGGTGGGCAGTTAGGGGTGACCAGGCTTGCAAGGGAGGACAGTTAGGGGGGACCCAGGCCTGCATGGGAGAGCAGTTGGGGGGGAGGACTAGGCCTTCAGGGAAAGGCAGTTGGGGAGGACCCAAGCCTGCAGGGGAGGGCAGTTAGGGGTGACCAGGCCTGCAGGGGAGGGCAGTTAGGTGTGATCAGGCCTTCAGGGAGGGTAGTTAGGGACAATCAGGCTGGCAGGAGAGCAATTAGGCATCAATCTGGCTGGCAGGGGAGTGGTTAGGAGGTGATCAGGCTGGCAAGCAAAGTGGTTAGGGGCAATCAGGAAGGCAGGCAGGTGAGAAGTTGGGAGCCAGCAGTTCTGGATTGTGAGAGAGATGTCGGACTGCCTGTTTAAATGGACAGTCGGACATCCTTCAAGGGGTCCCAGATTGAAGAGGGTGCAGGCTGGGTTAAGAGGCACCTCCCCCCACCCCTGTGCATGAATTTCATGCACCAGGCCTCTAGTATAATCATAATACACTACCTAACTCTCAAGTAAAAATACTTACATAATAGTTGCATAACCATATAAATTTAAAAAGTTTACTAGTTTTCAATCTTTAGAAAATACAACTGACAAATGTTATGATTACAGATCTTCATCTTAAAATGTAAAAGTATAGCTCATAGAACACAGCAAAATTACTAGAACTCCAAAGGAGAGAAAATTGTAGAGTAAAAAACTTCAAAACTTCACCCCTCCATAACAGCAACAAATATGCTAGCAAGAACTGTCAGATAACCTTTTTCTGAATTCTGGAAACTAATTAGGGGAATGCTTACGAAAAAATGCTTAATTTCAATATGAGAGTTCTGTGGCATTTTAATTTACCTTGTTATATACTGCCTTATTCCTCAGCTCAGTGGTAGCCTTTAAGATGCAGCTCACATTCTATGTGCAGATTGCTGGTACTAGAAGAAGTGAAATGTATATACTAATAAAAGCCTAGGTGGTGTCTTGCCATGGTGTCACATGATGACCACCACAGGATAGCCACCCCCACACAGTCACAAGATGGCCAGCTGGGGAAGGAAGTTATGGGTAATTAGGCCAGCAGGGGAGGACAATTGTGGGCAAACGGGCTGATAGGGGAAGGCAGGTGGGGGCAATCAGGCTGCCAGGGAAGGGCAGTTGGGGGTGATTAGGCTGGCAGGGGATCAGTTAGGCATCAATTAGACCAGTAGAGGAACTGTTAGGGTGTGATCAGGATGGCAGCAGTAGTGGATAGGGGCAATTAGGCAGGCAGGAAAGCGAGTGGTTAGGAGCCAGCAGTACCGAATTGTGAGAGGGTCTGGGGCTAAACAGGCAGTCAGACATCCCCCAAGGGGTCCCAAATTGGAGAGGGTGCAGATTGGGCTGAAGGACACGCCTCCTCCAGAGCATGAATTTTGTGCACTGGGCCTCTAGTTTAATATAATAATGCATTAAATAATAATTACAAATCTAGCAGCTGATTTTGCCTTATAATCTCCACCAATAAGTTGCTATCTCCAAAGTTTTACCTTTATGGCTTCATATATTAATATTAACTTTCTTCTTAATAGGTGTTAGTCTATTAAAAAGCATCAGACCAAAATAATGCAACGGTTCTTCCATGACACTTTGAACTTACATCAGTACAAAATAAATATTTTACCAGAAATTGTATATCCTTTCCTAATGATTCATTACTGCTCTCCGTATCTTCTTCACTGAACCTATACATCACTTTTCCCACCATTCTCAAGACTCTTCTTTTGTGCTCCTTGCTTAAAACTCCTCTGATATTATGGAACTCCCAATCAAAATTCTGAAACTCTTGGCAGTAACTATAAAATACAAAAATTTATACAATAGATAATTCCTCTTGGAACTGAATGCTTGTTTTTGAGAACATGAAAGTGAAGACTCTATAATTTTAAGTTATTTTAGAGGGTCACACATTTTTTTGGCCATAAACTGCTTAAAAAGTTCAAAGCGTCAGAAAAGTCACCTAATAGTGTAGAATCCACCTATCAGAGTTAGTTTTGCCAAGTAAAAGAGCCAATTAATAAACAAAGACACTCTTGCATGCCTTCACCTTCCCACACTAGTAAAATTTGAATAGTGAACAGTCCTGTAACAAAGGCATAGAATGGGTGGCTGAGATTGGAAGGAGATAAGGCTTGTCAATGTTGACTACTTTGGTCCTTGGTTCCACACCTAGCTCTCTACCATCAGTAACTTCAGTGTTGATCATAATAACTTGAATTGATCTTCTGTCCTCTGATGACCCTTCACTTTTACTCTTCAACAACCCATTCCCATTGCTATGACAATGGCCTCCAATTGTTCTTAGTGTTGTCATTACTTAGGTTATGTTCCACTTCTAAAATCTTCAACTTCAAAAACTTACTCTGACCATAAATTCCCCATATTCCAACTCAGTATTAACTTTCTTACTTCATATACTTCTCATCATCAACTTCATTTAAATTTTCAATCCCCAAAACTCTAAATTTTTGCCCAATCTGTTGGCAACCTTCTACTAGTATATTTTATTTCTCAAAAATCTAGTCTAGACCATATGGCCCATCATTTCTTTCTTTTGTCATTATACTTTAAATTTTTATTCCTAATCTTCGATCCTATATCTCCTTATTTTTTTTTATTAGATTTTTAACTTCTCTACTGTGATACCTAGCTATTATGTGTTCCTGGAATACACACTTAATAATTCAGACTACAGATGCTATAATTTCATGATCTGTAAACTCACTTACACATAATTTTCCTTCAACCTTTCAATACTTTCCCAGTTAGCTCCCTCTGAATACCAAAAAAAGACCTGACAAAATGAAGAGATATACCATGATTTTTAAAGTGATGATTTATTATCTTAAGAATGTAAATCTTTGAAAATGAATAACTTAAATGCCATTTGAATAAGATTCTAACATTTCTATTTATATAAAATAATTTTATAGTTCATATGCCAGAAAAAGTGTGTAAGAATTAAAATATTGAAAAGAATAATGAAAGCAGATTTTCCTACAAAACTACAATTGCCCAGTCAATATGGCTCAGTAGTTGAGTGTCAACCTATGAACCAGGAGGTCACAGTTGGATTTGCTGTCAGGGCATATGACTGAGTTTTGGGCTTGATTCCCAGTGTAAAGAGGAGGCAGCCAATCAATGATTCTCTCACATCATTGATGTTTCTCTCTCTCTCTCTCTCTCTCTCTCTCTCTCTCTCTCTCTCTCTCTCCCTCTCTCCCTTCCTCTCTGAAATCAATAAAAATATATTTTTTAAAAACTACTTTAATCAAAACAGTCTGGTATTGGCATAAAAACATATTAAATAGGTTGTGAAATGGAACAGAAAGGCCATACTAGAGGTCCAATGAACAAAGATTTGTGCAAGAATGGGCCTTCCTTCCCCTGGCTGTTGGCACCGCTACCTTTCCACTTGGGCCCGGAGCTACCATTCCACCTTCTCATGCTTCCCAGAGGCCCAGAGCATCTGGGATGGTGCAGAACACCTGCATCATCACCTTGGTTACAACACAAGCATCCTGTTCCACACCCTCACATCTGTGTATGCAAATTAACCCATTTTTGGTGGGTTAATTTGCATACTCACTCCTGATTGGCTGGTTTGTGTTGTGAAGTTATGAACAATTAGCATGTTACTCTTTTATTAGGTAGATATTTATGGGACTTTAATATAAGATGAAAATGGCATTCTCATTAAAAAATAGGAATAATAATCAAGTAATGTTATTATTAGAAACCTGACTTGTCTACTGAAATAAAATCAAGTTAGACTCCTACCTAACACTGTATTAAAATAAAATTGATGGAGAAACCAAGATGGCAGCATAGGTAAATGACTAACTGCAGCCTTGCACAACAATTTCAAAAAAATACAACTAAAATACAAAATGGACATTATCCAGAACTACAGGAAAGTTGACTGACTGGAAATTCTACAACTAGAAGGTAAGAGAAAACCAGAAGGAAAATCAGAGGAGCTGTAAAAGCCTAAGGTATGGAGACACGGTGCGCACATGGGAAGAGGACTGAGCTGGAGAGGAGGGGGTGGCTGAGTGCCTGACTGGCGTTCCCTAGCAGGAAGGAGATAAAAGCTCCTGACTGTGCTGAACCCCAGTTTCAACTGCACTGAACCCCAGTTCTGGACGAGACCCTGGGGACCCAGGCTCATAGAGAGGGAATCTAGGCTATAAGGCAGAAACTCAGGGGAGCAGCGAAAGGCAGAGTCCCGGAGGACAGTCCGTCCTCTTCACGTTGCGTGAAGAGGATGGACTGTTGACTGTGCCGCTGGATTGCCCTAGCAGGAAGGAGACAAAAGCTCTGGACTGCACTGAATCCCACTTCCAAACCAACTTCCAACTGAACTGAACCACAGTTCGGGGTTCATTGGGGGAGAGACTAGACTGTCTGGTAGTGGGCAAAACTCGAGGGCACCTTTCTCTCAGAAGTGCTTGCAGCAAGTACCGAAGGACACTGAGGAACACTGAGACTCAGGAACCTCATAGGGCAGGGCTAACTGGAAGCTAAGGCTGTAGGCTATACCCTGAAACTCCGCCCCATCCAAGCTGAGCACAGAGGCTTTTGCAATTTTCCAAGTCTAGTCGAATAAGGCTGTCTCTGGGCATAGACACAGCTTATCCTCACAGCCAATTTGGCCTGGAGGTCAGTTCCTCCCAGTGATACCAACAATAATCAAGACTTAACTACAATAAGGCTGTACACACAGTCCACAAAGGGGTGCACCAAGAGTGTCCACCTCAGGTAACTGGGAGGCTGACCCACTGTACCATATAGGACACCTTAGCACACAAAGCCACCCTACCAACTCAGGGAACTGTGAAAATGTTGAGACAAGGAAATAGATCACAAACGAAAGAAATGGAAGACAACAAGCGACTGGATATAGAGTTCAAAACCACGGTTACAAGGTTTTTCAAGAATTTCCTAGAAAAGACCAATAAAATAAATGAGACCTATGAGGATATGAAAAGGGATCAACTAGAAATAAAAGGGGATCAACTAGAAATAAAGACTACATTGTCTGAAATAAAAAATATTATACAGCCTCCTAAAAACAAAATGGAAGATTGCAAGAATCAAGTCAAAGATTTGGGACATAAAGAGCCAGAAGATACTCCTCCGCAAAAGCAAGAAGACAAGAGAATCCAGAAAGTTGAAGATAGTGTAAGAAACCTCTGGGACAACGTTAAGTGAACCAACATCAGAATTATGGGCGTCCCAGAAGAAAAGAGAAAGCAAGATACCGAAAACATATTGGAAGAAATAGTGACAGAAAACTTCCCCCACCTAGTGAAAGAATTAGACTTATAAGTCCAGAAAGCGCACAGAACCCCAAATAAAAGGAATGCAAAGAGGACCACACCAAGACACATCATAATTAAAATTCCAAGAGCAAAAGACAAAGAGAGAATATTAAAAGCAGCAAGAAAAAAGCAGGTAGTTACCTATAAAGGAGCACCCATACGACTGTCAGCTGATTTCTCAATAGAAACCATGCAGGCCAGACAGGAATGGCAAGAAATATTCAAGGTGATGAATAGCAAGAACCTACAGCCAAAAATAATCTATCCAGCAAAGCTATCACTCAGAATCGAAGGCCAGATAAAGAGCTTCACAAATAAAAAAATAAGCTAAAGGAATTCATCACCACCAAACCATAATTATATGAATTCCTAAAAGGTGTTCTTTAGGAAGAGGAAGAAAATAAAGATAAAAATTATGAACAACAAATATGTAACTATCAACAAGTGAATCTAAAAACCAAGGGAATTAAAAAATCCGATGAATAATATTAACTGGTAAATATAATAGAATCAGAGGCATGGAAGGGGAGTGAACTGATGATTCTCAGGGAAAAGGGGAATGGGAGATGTGGGAGGAGACTGAACATAAACTGTGCACCTATGGATGAGGACAATGGGGGTTGGGGAAAGGGCAGAGGGTGGGGTGGAAATCTGGTGGAGGGGAGCAATGGAGGGGGGAAAATGAGGAACATTTGTAATAATATGAACAATAAAGATTTATTTAAAAAATAATAAAATAGTCAAGAAAAAAATAAAATAAAATTGATGTATTAGAGGAGTAACTTTTAAAACCTTATTAAAAGTTTAGAATAAAATTTGCAAGATTATTTGGATAAACTTAGGCTAGGAAACCTTAAAGGAGACAGAAAAAATATTTTTTTAAAAGAGAAATTATGTAGTATTTCATAAATCTAAAGACCAATATATAAAGTTTTAACTTTATAAAGTATCATAGTTCTAATCAAGTAAAATTATATTTTGACATGTTTAAATGATATTAGAATGATGTATTTGTTATATAAATGATGTATTTGTTATATAAATGATATTAGAATGATGTATTTGTGATAATTAGAATTTTTTTTTTTAATCATCATCTGAGGCTATTTCCCATTGCTTTTTTAGAAAGAGTAAGGGAAAGAGAGAAGGAGAGAGAAACACTGATTGGTTGCCTCCTGTATTCGCCTTGATGGGGGATTGAAAATACAACCTAGATATATGGCCTGACCAGGAATCGAACCTGCACACTTTCGGTTTATAGGATGGCACTCCAACCAACTGAGCCACCTGGTCAGGGCATGGAATTTCTATTTCTTATGTCCTGATTTTATTTATTTATTTTTTTTAGTTAAAAGAATTGAAAAGCTGTACATGTGAATACCTAAGAGAACTCAAGAAAATACATTGATCAATATAAAATAATCCTATAACTAAAAATTTTTAAGTTTGTCTAAATATATATCTGACTCTTTAATGCCAGAAAACTTACAAAATATAAACTATTGCCTCTTAAATTACTTTCTTTACTACCTTATTTACTTTATAAAAAGCTTAAAGAACAGGAGCTAAAAACTTGACATAAAAAACTACATTATATTTGGTTTGAAATATGTGCTTTATCACCTAAAACAAAATTGAAATTTTCTCATATTTTTAGGCTTTATTTTAAAATTTTATACATATATATTTTAAATTACAAATAAACTATAAAGATATATATGCTTTATGTCTCTCTCATTTACTTGCTTAAGAGGAAGAGAATTATGCAAAGTCTAGATAGTATACTCAGATATTTTAATAAACCAGGAGATATGAATTATATGACACATGTAATTGGAAAAAAAAAGTTTTGAGCCACAGGAATAGAGAGATATTATAAAACAAAACTGGAGTAATTATTCAGATTTTATGCTGAATTGCTTAATTCTACTAGTTAAGGAGTAAGGTTTTGTGCTGGCTGCTGGGGCTACCATTTAGGTCAAGAGCATCAGGATTCTTTTTCCTCTTGAAACTTATATTCAAATCTGAAAAACAAATCTGAAACAATTATCCACTACTCATTTAATTATGGTTATGGTAAATGCTAAGAAGGCAAAGTGCAGAGTCCTGAGAGATAAAAGGGGTATCTGATCTAGTGTATTTTTTGGGAAAGTAGTTGGGGAAGGTTTTCCAGGGGATATGAAGTCTAAATTTAAGACCTCCAGGCTGAGTTGGAGTTAAAGCTAGGGTAAGATGGGGGAAGCCAGGCAGGGAAGTGGTGTCAGGGGAGAAGACAAACTCTTTGCAGGAGAAAGGCTGAAAGTCACTGAGGCTTCAGTGGGAGAAAGGATAAAATAGGTGAGGCAGGCAGGGGGGGTCTCATAGGCTAAATTAAGTAATCTACATGTTTTTTTTTCCCTTTGACAAATAAAATACCACTGAAGGTTGTTGTGTGTTGTTTTTGTTTTTTAATTGGGGGTCAGTTTGTTTTTTCAATAATTCCATCTTAACTTTCAAATGTAAACTTCTTAAGTTCAGTAGGTTTTCTTATGAAGACTATTGTTAAATAATTATATGTGAAATGGCTTCCCATTTCTGCTTCAAATTCATGTCTTCAAAGACTGGTATCTGGAAAGAATACCATTGCATACCCTGTTTCCTCTGGAAATGCAGAGGTGGTGCTTCCATCCATCGGACAGGGGTCCAGAGAAGGAGAGTCAGAATTTTTTCTATCTTCATTTGTAGCAATATTGGTTACTGGATGTTGCAAGTCCCACTGTCGTGCTATGTTGTTAATTGTTAACCTTTTCTTCTCCTGTGAAAAAGTTTATTGTAACAAGTTCATAAAGCAATTTTGCTGTAGGGGAATATCCAAAGTGCATACTTATCACACTTTTAAAAGGAGTCCATTCCTTAAAAGTAGCTATCAAATTTGTATTTAAAAAAATATATTTTTGTTGGCTTAATAGAGGAAAGGAGAGGGAGAGAGAAAGAGAAACATCATTGATGAGAGAGAATCACTGATCAGCTGCCTCTTGCATGGCCCCTACTGGGGATAGAGTCTGCAACCAGGAATTGTACTGCTCAATCAGTGAGCCACACCAGCCAGGTCAAATTATTATTCTTAAAACAAAGTACAACTGGCCTTTATTTACTTTGTGCATTTAAACATCTTAAAAATTGTCTATCATCCTTAAAAAAAAAAGAAACATGTACAAACAATAATTACTCCTATTGAAGATATAAAAATTTCACTACCTGAAAGTTTAACAGAAATTTATACACTTAAGTGTTATCTGAAATTTTAACTTAACATAAATTTACATACCTTTGTGTTTAAACAAAGAAAGAAAAACTGAATAATATTTTATTTTCCTACCCAATAATTAGGACTAATATGATGAAATGATCTTGGTGGGGAGGAGAAAGGGAAAGGAATTGATTAATGTTCCAAGCTTCACAGTATAAATTACAATGTCCAAAAATTAATAATTATGTACAGACTACTAAAAGAAATTATATAAATTGGAATATTTCTAGGCAACTAGTACCTTCCTAGATGAAGATTAAATAATTCATTATATGCAATGGATACCTTAGAGGAGTGATTCTGAAACTTTAGAGGGCCTTAAATCACAGAGAGCTTATTAAAATATTAATTGCTAGCTCAAACCCCATTCTGATTTAGTGAGTTTCAGGTGGGGTTCTTGAATTTGCTAATGAACTTCACTTTGAGAACCACTGATAAGGGCATTGGGGCTCCATTCTCTCACAGAAACTTGTTGAAAAAGTAGTTCCAGTCTACTGAAAGAAACAGTGACACATTGAAATATTTCTAGTCAACTTATATAAATGTATTGGAGAAAATAATCACTATTCTAGTCTATTAAAAAGTTAACTATAGCCGAAACCGGTTTGGCTCAATGGGTAGAGCATAGGCTTGGGGACTGAAAGGTCCCGAGTTCGATTCCGGTCAAGGGCATGAACCTTGGTTGCGGGCATATCCCCAGTAGGGGATGAGCAAGAAGCAGCTGATCGATGATTCTCTCTCATCGATGTTTCTAACTCTATCTCTCTCCCTTCCTCTCTGTACAAAATCAATAAAATATATTTTTTTAAAAAGTTAACTATACTATACTATCAAAAATTAACATTATTATATGGCATAGTAAAAGCTGAAAACAGACACTTTCTCTTTCTTTTAGGAAGTTTTTCACCCATTTGCTCATTTTACACATGTATGTGTATAATAATCACTTTTAGTTCCATCTCTGTGCCTATATTTGGTTATCTAAAATTTTTAGCATGTAGGAATGGCACTGAATAAAAAGCAATGACAAGGGTAATTAAAACTAAACTTTTAAAAAGTCTATTTCTGATTATAGCATTTTTTCTATTGCTTGATATTTCAAATTTGTCTATATAGCTAAGGAGTTATACATAATAAGCACATACTTCTGAGATTTTTTGACATTTTATGTATGTCCTTCTTATCTAAAATAGGAATCTACTATTCTACTGTAAATTATTTTCCAAATACTATCAAATAAAGAGGGAATATGCTAATTGATCATTATGACCTCACAAAGATGGCAGCACCCAGAGTCAGTAAGGAGGGAATATGCTAATTGACAGCCACACTCTGAAAGATGGCAGCATCCACAGCCACAAGATGGTGGTGCCCAGTCTCCTCAGCCCCACCAGGGCGACAGACACACAGCATGGCCTGGCCTGCCCTCAGGTGGGTCTGGCTGCTCCATGTGTCCGCCTCCGTTGTCCCCCCCCCCTTCCCTGTCCCTTCTGCCCCCCAGCCACCCAGGGCCAGCCCAAGGCACAGGCAAGCCTTGGATGTTGGCTGCCCAGCTGCCCAGGGCTAGCCCGAGGGACAACCAAACGACTGAACAAACAGGCTGTGTGGGGTGACCAGGCAGGCAGGGGGTGGGCCATGGGGGCAACCATACAACTAAACATGCAGGATGCAAGGGGCAACCAGGCAGGTGGGGGTATTGTGAAGGGCGACCCAGCTGGCAGGGGGGCTTTTGGGGGTGACCAGGACAACAGGAGTGCAGTTGGGGCAACCAGGTCGGCAGGGAGGCAGTTAGGCTGGCAGGGGCAGCAATGAGGGGTGACTAGGCACCGCCGCCCCCCTCCCTCCCCCCCGCCCCCCGCCATCTGATCTTAAGAAATTCTGTTTCAGTAATTTGCAGATGACTGGGATAATCCAATTTTTAACCTAAGCAATGCCATTATTTCTACTTATTTCCAAGACCACTTTAAAAGAGAGAGGGAGAGTGGGTTAATGGAGAGTGGCTATCATGAGGGCTCTATGCATTTGGTTTTCTGGCTGACTGGAGGTTGACATAGAGAAATATTTATGGATTTTTATTCATTTATTCACTCATTCACTTATGCATCTGACAACAGCAGTGGCATGGCAAGAAATAGTACTTTTTCTAAATGAACCAGTCAGAAGTTTGCCAGTATTAGTATCTGGCAATGGTAAATCTTGCTCCTTCAAATTTAAAAAATACTGCCTACAAAGGGAGGGTAGAAGGTGGGGGATAAGAGATCAACCAAAGGATTTGTAGGCATGCATATAAGCATAGCCAATGGACACAGACAGTAGGGGGCTGAGGACATGGGCTGGGGTGAGAGTGGCGGGGGAGAGGTCAATGGGGTGGGGGGAGACTTATGTAATACAGTTAACAGTAAGGAATAAAAAAAATACTGTCTACAACTATATTTCCTATAAGCCAATGTGTTTTTGGCCAACCATTAGGGATATTCCATTACAGGGAAAACTAAAATCTTATTCGCTAAATCAATAAAAAGTAAAGGTGCCAAGAGGAGGGAAAGCACATCTAATTAATGGAATGAAGGGAAACAAATGTGGGGAGGAGTCAGTACGTTAGAAATAACAGCAGGTGAGAAAAATCTTAGTATCCAGAGTAAGGATTCTAATTACTTTTGAAGTAGTAGTGCTGAGCTGAGAGGGCTTGGGGCCAAATTGTTTTTCTTTTTAGAGTAGGTTAAATAGAGTAGTTTTTTTTTAAGAGTAGTTTTCATAGAGTAAAAGACACAGATTAACATATATTCTTTGATCTGTTTTGACAAATGCATATACCTGTGTGTAATCCATAACCCCACCAAGATACACATTTTGAACACCCCCCTCCCCAACACACACACTTTTTCTTGTTTTGTAAATTTATTATATACAACTTGGCATCCCTAGTAGTCATTTTTTGAATTTTGAACACCATTTTAATTTAATTTTTTTAAAATTTATCTTTATTGTTGAAAGTATTACATATGTCCCCTTTTAAAAAGAAAAGCATCTAGGTAAGACACAAATGAGTAATGATCATCAGGGTGATATCCCTAGTTTTAGAGCACAGCATAGTACAAGACATAGGCTTTCAGCTGTCTTTATTATACATTGTAATGTTAATATAAAATATTTTAAAATAAAACATTTTATTTAGGGAAAGAAATATCTGATATGCTGAATCACCTAAAACCAGTTTATAACAAATTTGAATTCCTGTATTTCTCAAAATCATTACCAAATCTATAACAGAGAAGCTAACAGAAAGTTTTCAAATTTAGAACTTTAAATGCCATGAGGAAACACAGGTGATGCCCTTGTATGGAAACAAATGATAACTTCTGTTATATTTATTTTTATCTCTTCCTTTTAAAATAGTTTTTGCATGAGTTTTATAATGTACATTATATTGTATTTCAGAAGTACAAATTTATTTATAGGTAATAAACTTATAAAAAAATTTTAGGGGTGTTTATAAAAAACATTCTATTGATAGAAATGAACATTTTAGAGTTGAAAACCACTTTTCCAGCTGACTAGCTGGCTTCAGGGCAGTGGGTATGAGCATACACATGCATGCAGCCATGGGAGAAAATACCTTAAGCAAGGATTGTTTATGACTTTCCCGCCTCTTCTCTTCCTCTTTTTTGGCTACAACAGATGCCATTCGCCTTTCTTCTTCCTAAAGAAAAATTTTTTTAAAAAGTATTAAGTATTTAACCTCATTTATGCTAAATATCTTTGGTTCTATAAGTTTGGTTTTCTTTGTGAAAAGCATACTAACTTAACTAATAGAAACTATGCCCTTAAAGATAGTTATCATGTTCATCTTTATTTTGTTCTTTATTCTTAAAAATCCTACAGTCTTAACTCTACTCCCAACTATGGAGGTGAGATAAATCTAGCTAATTCAAGAGAGCAAAATGATGAGAGAAGAAAAAAGTGGGGAACAGATTGTATAAGCTTGTATAGTACACTGAGCACAATAGTTCCACATAGAAAGGCTTAAATTCTTTATTATGAAGATTAAAAGGATCAAAATGATACTTCCTTTTATTTATTTTCTTTTTTCCCCCATTTTTAAAATTAAGGTATTATATGTGTACATATCTTACCATTGCCCCCCTCCCCAACCCACTCCCATACATGCCTTCACCCCCCAGAGTTTTGCATCCATTGGTTATGCTTATATGCATGCATACAAGTCCTTTCGTTTATCTCTTATCTCTCCCATATCTCCCTAAACTTCCTGCTGTAATTTGACATTCTGTTTGATGCTTTACTGTCTCTGTATCTATCTTTTTGTTCAACAGTTAATAATGTTCTTTATTATCCATAAGTGAATGAGATCATGTGGTATTTTTCATCATTAACTGGCTTATTTCATTTAGCATAATGTTCTCCAATTCCATCTAGGTTGCTGCAAATTGTAAGAATTCCTTCTTTTTTATAGCAGCATAGTATTCCTTTGTGTAGAAGTACCACAGTTTTCTTATCCAGTCATCTGCTGACAGGCACCTAGGCTGTTTCCAACTCCTAGCTATTGTAAATTGTGCTGCTATGAACACAGGGGTGCATATATCGTTTCTGATTGGTGTTTCCAGTTTCTTAGGATATATTCCTAGGAGGGGGATTACTTGGTCAAATGGGAGTTCCATTTTTAGTTTTTTGAGGAAATTACAAACTGTTCTCCACAGTGGCTACACCAGTCTACAGTCCTACCAGCAGTGCACAAGGGTTCCTTTTTCTCCGCATCCTCACCAACACTTGTCCTTGGTTGATTTTTTGATGATAGCCATTCTGACAGGTGTGAGATGGTACCACATTGTCGTTTTGATTTGCATCTCTTGGATAATTAGTGACTTTGAGCATGTTTTCATGTATCTCTTGGCCTTCCTTCTGTCTTCTTTTGAAAAGATTCTATTTAGGTATGTTGCCCATTTCTTTATTGGATCATTTATCTCCCTTTTATTAAATTGTATAAGCTTCCAGTAGATGGTGGAGATTAAACCTTTATCAAGGATAACATTTACAATTATGTTCTCCCATACAGTGGGCTTTCTTGTTGTTTTGTTGATAGTTTCTTTTGCTGTAAAAAAAAAGCTTTTTATTTTGATGTAGTCCCATTTGTTTTTTTCTCTTTAGCTTTCATTGTCCTAGAGGCAATATCAGTGAAGAAGTTCTTTCGGCATATGTCTGAGATTTTGCTGCCTGTGGATTCCTCTAGTATTTTTTTGATTTCACACCTTGTGTTTAAGTATTTTATTCATTTTGAGTTTATTTTTGTTTATGGTGTAAGTTGGTGATCTAGTTTAATTTTTTTGCATATATCTGTCCAATTTTCCCAACATAATTTATTGAAGAAACTGTCTTGACTTCTTTGTATGTTCATGCCTCCTTTGTCAAACATTAATTGAACAGAGTGGTTTGGATCAATATCTGGATTCTCTATTCTATTTCATTGATCTATCTGTCTATTCTTGTGCCAGTACCAGGCTGTTTGGAGAACAGTGGCTTTGTAATATAGTTTGAAGTGTGATATTGAGATCCCTCCTACTTTATTCTTCTTTTTCAGGATTGCTGTGGCTATTCAGTTTTGTGTGTGTGTGTGGTGTTTTTTTTGTTTCTGTTTTTTATATTATTATTCCAGATGAATTTTTTGAGAGTTCTTTCTAGATCTGTGAAATATGCCATTGATATTTTAATGGGGAGTGCATTAAATCTATAGATTGCTTTGGGTAGTATGGACATTTTAATGATGTTGATTCTACCAATCCATGAACATGGTATGTTCTTCCATCTGTTTACGTCTTCTATCACTTTTTTTAGTGTCCTGTAGTTTTCAACTTATAGGTCTTTTACCTCCTTACTTAAGTTTATTCCTACGTATCTTAATTTTTTTGGTGTGAAGTTAAATGGGATTGCTTTTTTAGTCTCTGTTTCTGTAAGTTCACTATTGGTGTATAGAAAGGCCGTAGATTTCTTGACGTTAATTTTGTATCCTGCTACATTGCCGAATTCATTTATTAAGTCTATTAATTTTAACAATTTTATTTTATTTATGCTTGCAAATCAGAGTTTTATTTAATGATAAAATAAAAGTGAAAGCCTTTTAAAACTCTCCTTTGATATTAACAAATTATTCTCAATATTATTCCTTTTACTTTGTTTCTAAATTGATTTGGCCAGTCTAATTTCTTATATTTTAAAAACTGTTAAACAACATTATAGACAAGTTAGAAATATTTTAAAAATAAGTCATAATAACAACATCTTAACTCAAATTTTATCATTTCTCTATTATCTTATAATATTCACTATGAGCAAATTTTTAAAAGTTGTGATCCATATACATAATCTTGATCATATTTTCCCCTGAAGATTATAAAAATTTAACAGAGTAAATTATAACCATGTAACTTTTAATTTTTTTATCAAAAGATTTGTAGGCATTCAAAATTATGTTCCAATTTGAGAAAACTATTTCTTCATAAAAAAAACAAGCTTGAAAATATTTTCAGAGATAGGAAAATATAAAAAGCAATTTAGCACATTTGAAGAAAATCTCTTTTAAAAGAAAAGTTACAAAAATTGAAATTAAAAATTCAGCGGGAGGGTAATGCAGAGTCTATTTTATACAGCTGATGAAAAGTAGGTCAGAAGAAATGTTGTTACATGCTTTATGGCACCCTGAACAACACTTACTAGTAACGTGTTTCATTTGTATTATCTCTGGCAATATCTCTCAATTCTCTTACACCAAAGTGCTCCATAAAAGTATAGAACATGTCAGCTCTGAGCACATAATAATTATTCAATAAAAATATACTTAAAGAATGAATTATTGAATATACATCTTTGTATATTTGTTCAATAATTACCTAAAACTCTAACTGCTAAATAAAATGACAAACATATTTCTAGAGCTTTTGATACATTTGCAAATTTCCCTCCATAAATATAGTACTAATTGTATTCTTACCAGAAATAACATGATAAATAGTCATAGGAGCTGTTTACCCAATATTCCTGTATCTTCCTACATCCAGGCCACATTGTGAGATAGTACATCTGCCCCTCAAAGTTGAGTGTAGACATTGACTTGCTTTGGCCAATGCCACATGAGCAAAAGTGACATGTTTAGTTCTAGGTTGAAGCTTTCAGAAACATGTCTGATAAAGCTATTTCTCTCTCGCCTCTGTTACAGAATCTGCAAAGCTTCAGATAATTGGTACTTTGAAGGTCTTGGTCCTGGAACGAGGACAACACACAGCCAAGTTCTGGGACTACATACTATGGGCAGACAATTAGTATTAGCATGAAATAATCTTTGTTACTTTAATCTACTGAGGTTAGATAAATCATTACTGTAGAGTATCTGGCCTATTTTGTCCAGTATATAGGTTATTATCTATTATATTAAAATTAAGTAAGGTCAAAGGGGCCATGAAAATGTAGTCTAGAGGGTGAGCATTTATAAGTGCTTCTGAAAATAAGGAAAGACCTAGACTAAAGAAGTATATTGAGCATGCACAAAGAGAAACTATCACATTAAAAAGGAGACTAAAAATGCATACACTGGAAGCCTCTCCTTTGAGAAATGAGAAAATGAATGCTCTGAGAAGTACTTCCTAGGAGTTTTAATAAGGTCACACAGCTATTAACAGAACTAGAATCAGGACCAGAAGCTATGTCTTATAAGAAATGGAATTAATAATGTTTTTATACTAAGGATATATTTAAATGCATTTTATTGATTTTAAAAAGATAAAAAAGTTGAGGTTAATATTCAGTAGTAATCTGCCATATGATTTAGTTGTTTAAAAGGAAACAGAAAGTTAATGTGATCTGGGGGGAATTTAAAGTGTCTTTTACAATATGTAATATAGTTATGCTTTTTAAAAAAATTATTGTTTAAAGTATTACAAATAGGAGTACATATGTCTCCTTCCCCCCTCCCCACTCCATTGACCTTACCCTAGCCTTCCCTACCCCCCAGCACATGCCCTCACCCCACCCCAATAGTGTCTTGTGTACATTTGGTTATGCCTATATGCATGCATGCAAGTCCTTCAGTTGATTTCTTATTCCCCCACAACACTCCCCAGCTCTCCCACTGTAATTTGACAGTCTGTTCGGTGCTTCTCTGCCTCTGTATCTATCTTTTTGTTCATCAGGTTATACTGTTCTTTATTATTCATAAATGAGTGAGATCATGTGATATTTATCTTTCTCTGACTGGCTTATTTCACTTAGCTTAATGCTCTCCAGTTCCATTTATGCTGCTGTAAATAGTAAGAATTCCTTCTCTCTCCTTTTTTTTTTTTAAATTTTTATTTATTTATTTACTTTTAGCAGCCTAGTATTCCATTGTGTAGATGTACCATAGTTTTCTAATCTACTTATCTGCTGATGGGCATTTAGGCTCTTTCCAAATCTTAGCTATGGTGAATTGTGCTGGTATGAACATAGGGGTGCATATATCCTATCTGATTGGTGTTCCTGTTTTCTTGGGATATATTCCTTCAAGTGGTATTACTGGGTCAAATAGGAGTTCTATTTTTAAATTTTTGAGAAAACGCCATATGTTTTCCATAATGGCTGCACGAGTCTGCATTCCCACCAGCAGTGAAGCAGGGTTCCTTTTGTTCCACATCCTCTCCAGCACTTGTCATGTGTTAATTTGTTGATGAAAGCCATTCTGACAGGTGTGAGGATGTACCTCACTGTTGTTTTGATTTGAATCTCTGTTATGTGACTTTGAGCATATTTTCATGTCTCTTGGCTTTCTGAATATCCTCTTTTGAAAAATGTCTATTAAGGACCTTTGCCCATTTTTTGATTGGGTTATCTTTCTTTTGTTAAATGTTGGAAATTAAACTTTTATCTGAAATATTATTGGCAAATATATTTTCCTATGCAGTGGGCTTCCTTTTTGTTTTGTTGATGGTTTCTCTTGCTGTGCAGAAGCTTTTTATTTTGATGTAATCCAATTTGTTTATTTTCTCCTAGTCTCTCTTGCCTTAGGATTTGTGTCTGTAGAGATATTGCTATGACATATGTCTGCAATTTTGCTGCCTATGTAGTCTTGTAGAATTTTTATGGTTTCCCATCTTATGTTCAAGTCCTTTAGACATTTTGAGTTTGTTTTTGTGTATGATGTAAGTTGATGATCTAGTTTCATTTTTTGGCATGTATCTGACCAGATTTCACAGCACCATTTATTAATTAGGTTGTTTTTATTCCATCGTATGCTCTTGTCTCCTTTGTCAAATATTAATTGAGTATAATTGGTTGGGTCCATTTCTGGGTCCTCCATTCTGTTTCATTGGTCTATATGTCTGTTCTTGTGCCAGTAATAGGCAGTTTTGAGAACCTTGGCTTGGTAATATAGCTTGATGTCTGGTATTGTGATCCCTCCAATTTTGTACTTCTTTCTCAGGATATCTGTGGCTACTTGGGATCTTTTTTTGTTCCAGATAAATTTTTGGAGAGTTTTTCTATGTCTGTGAAATATGCATTGGTATTTTAATGGGATTGCATTGAATCTATATTTTACTTTGGGTAGTATGGACATTTCAATGATGGTGATTCTACCAATCCATGAACATGTTATGTTCTTCCATTTGTTTATGTTTTCCTCTATCTCTTTTTTCAATGTCCTGTAGTTTTCCGAGTACAGATTTTTTTTTAAATCCTTGGTTAAGTTTATTCCTAAGTACATTAAAATTTTGGGGTGCAATGGTAAATGAAATTTTTTTTTTCATTTCCTTTTCTCTGAGTTCATTATTGGTATATAAAAAGGCCATAGATTTCTGGGCATTAATTTGTATCCTGCTACATTGACAAATTCATTTATTAGGTCTAGTAGTTTTTTGTGGAGTCTTTGGGGTTTTCTATGTACAGTATCATATCATCTGCTAATAAGGACAGTTTTACTTCTTATTTTCCAATTTGGATGCCTTTAATTTCTTCTTCTTGTCTGATGGCTATTGCTAGTACTTATAATACTATGTCAAACAGGAGTGGTAAAGTGGGTATTCTTGGCTTGTTCATGTTCATAGGGGAAATTAGTTTAGTTTTTGCCCATTGAGTATGATGCTGGCTATAGATATGTCATATAGGGCTTTTATTATGTTGAGGTATGATCCCTCTATTTCTACTTTGCTGAGAGTTTTTATCAAGAAAGAATGTTGGATTTTGTCAAATGCTTTTTCTGCATCAATTGATATGACTATGTGATTTTTGTCTCTCACTTTATGTGATTTGCAAATATTGTATCATCCTTGCATTCCCAGTATAAATCCCATATGGTCATGGTGTATGATTTTTCTAATGTATTGCTGAATCTGATTTGCTAGAATTTTGTTGAGGATTTTAGCATCTTGTTCATCAAGGATATTGGCCTGTAGTTCTCTTTTTTTGTGGTGTCTTTATCTGGTTTTGGGATTAGGGTAATGGTGGCTTCTTAGAAAAAGCTTGGAAGTGTGCTTTCCTCTTGGATTTTTTGGAATAGTCTGATGAGGATAGGTTTTAGTACTTCTTTGAATGCTTGTTAGAACTCCCCTGTAAAGCCATCCAGACCAGGGCTTTTGTTTGCTGGAAGATTTTTTTTATAGCTGTTTCAATTTCTTTGGATGTTTTCAGCCTATTCAAGTGTTTTTGTATTCTTCTTGAATAAAATCAATTTTATTGATTTTCCACAGAGAGGAAGAGAGAGGGATAGAGAGCCAGAAACATCTATGACAGAGAATCATCTATCAGCTGCCTCTTGCACACCCCCAACTAGGGATGTGACTGCAACCATGGTGCATGCCCTTGACCGGAATAGAACCTGGGACTCTTTGTCCGCAGGCCAATGCTCCATCCACAGAGCCAAACAGGTTTCGGCTTGGTTGAGTTTTGATAGCTTATATTTTTCTAGGAATATGTCCATTTCATCTAGATTGTCTATTTTGCTAGAATAAATTTGTTCATTTTTTTTTTATAATCATTTCTATTTCTGTGGGATTGGTTGTTATTTCACCTCTTTCATTTCTGATTTTACTTATTTGGGTCCTTTCTCTCTGCTTCTCGGTGAGCCTGGCTAGAAGTTCATCAATCTTGTTTATCCTTTCAAAGAACAAGCTCTTGGTTTTGTTGATCTTATGTATTTTTTTTGTCTCTGTGTCATTTATCTCTGCTCTGATCTTTATTTTTTCCTTCCTTCTGCTTATGCTGGGCTTTTCTTATTGCTCTCTTTATAACTCTTTGAGTTGTAGGGTTAGGTAATGTATTACCATTGTTTCTTGTTTTTTGCTTTAAGCTTATAGAGCTATGGCCTTCCTTATCAAGACTGCTTTCATTGTGTCCTATAGATTTTGGATTGCTCTGTTTTCTTTCTCGTTTGTTGCAAAGATGCTTTTTATTTTTAAAAAAATATAGTTTATTGATTTTTTACAGAGAAGAAGAGAGAGGGATAGAGAGTTAGAAACATCGATGAGAGAGAAACATTGATCAGCTGCCTCTTGCACACCCCCTACTGGGGATATGCGCGCAACCAAGGTACATGCCCTTGACCGGAATCGAACCCAGGACCCTTCTGTCCGCAGGCTGACGCTCTATCCACTGAGCCAAACCGGTTTCGGCAAGATGCTTTTTATTTTTTATTTGATCTCTCTGGTAACCCAGACATTGTTTAATAGCATGCTATTTAGTCTCGAGGTGTTTGATATCTTTTGATTAATTTTATTGTTATTGATTTCTAATTTTATGCCATTGTGATCTGAGAAGACGTTTGATATGATTTCTACCTTCTTGAATTTGAAGAGACTTTGCATGTGACCCAATATATGGTCTATCTTTAAAAATGACCCATGTACACTTGAAAAGAATGTATATTCTGTGGGTTTGGAGTGAAATGTTTTGAAGATGTCAATTAATTCCATCTGACATAGTGAGTCATTAAGAATTGATATTTCTTTGCTGATTTTTTGTTTTAGAGAATTTGTCCAATGGTGATAGTGGGGTATTAAAGTCCCCTACTATGACTGTATTGCTGTAGATCTCTCCCTTGATATTCTCCAGAAGATTTTTAATGTATTTGGGTGCTCCTCTATTAGGTGTGTATACATTTACCAGTGTTATTTCTTCTTGTTAGATTGCTCCCATTAGTATTATGAAGTGGACTTCCTTATCTCTTGTTATGTCCTTCACCTTGAGATCTAATTTTTCAGATATATGCACTGCTACCCCAGCTTTTTTTTTTTTTCATTTCCGTTCACCTGAAAAACCTTTTTCCATCCCTTCACCATCAGTTTGTGTGAGTACTTTTTTCTGAAGTGGGTTTCATGTAGACAGCAGATACATGGTTCACTTTTTTCTTATCCACTCAGCTATCCTAAGTCTTTTGATTGGGGCATTTATCCATTTACATTTAAAGTTATTGATAGATACTTGTTTATTGCCATTTTTATTCTTTACCCCTGTGTTTTTCCTTCACTTCCCTTCTATTTCTTCTTTTTACAGCAGACCCGTTAGCATTTCTTGCACTGCTGGTTTGGTAATAATAAACTCCCTTAGTCTATTTTTGTCTGTGAAGCTCCTGATTTCACCCTTGATTTTGATTGACAACCTTGCTGGGTACAGTATTCCTGGATTCAGACCCATTCTCGTCTGGCCTGATGCATTTCTGTTGAGAAATCAGTCACTAGTTTGATGGGATATCTTTTGTAGGTAACTTTCTCTCTCTGGCCATTTTTAATATTCTTACTTTGTTGTTGGTGTTTGCCAATTTAATTATAATATGCGTTGGCATCGGTCTTTTTGGATTCATTTTGTTTGGGACTCTGTGAGCTTCTTGGATTTGTGTGAGTTTTTTCTTTCCTGTATCAGGTAGGTTTTCTGTTATTATTTTTTCAAACATGTTTTCTATTCTTGCTCTGTTTTCTTTCCTTCTGGCACCCCTATATGCAGATGTTGTTTCGTTTTGTGTTGTTCCAAAGTTCCCTTAGGCTTTACTCCTGTATTTTTTTAAAATTTATTCACTAGATTAGGGGTGTCGAACTCAATCAGAGAAGGGGCCAAAATCTAAAATCCAGCCTAAATCGCGGGCCGAATGGTTTACTGAACAGTCATAAACTGACAATGTCATAAACTGACAGCGGAGTGCAGTGATGACAGCGCGGTGCGGGCCACATTGCAAGGCCTGGCGGTCTGGATTTGGCCCGCGGGCCGTGTGTTTGACACATGTGCACTAGATTCTTCTCTGCTTGGGTATTTTTTTTTTCTACCTTGTCTTCTAGTTCACTGATGTGGTCCTCTGCTTCTTCTAGTCTACTGTTTATGCTTTCTCTTGAGCTCTTTATAGCAGCCATGTCTTTTTTTTTTTTATTTCTTCTTGGTTCTTCTTTACTTTATTTCCTCTTGGTTCTTACACATATTGTTCAATTTGTCTTCAATTCTTTTAATCAATCTTATGACCATTTCTCAGAATTCTTTCTCTGACATATTACTTGCCTCCATTTTGTTTACTTCCTTTTCTTGTACAGGTACTGCCTCCTTTTCTTTCATATTTGGGCTGTTTCTTTGTCTCCCCATTATCTCTCTTCTCTGGTTATCTGGTTATGTAGTTCTCTCTCTTCTGTGTTGATTTAAAGGTACAAAATACAAAACAAGGCACAATGCACAAGGCATTGAACACTAATGTATTCACAATTTTAATAACCCCAAGTAAAGGTTGCCACCAGAGAATAGAGAATTAGGGGATAAGAAAAAAAGAAAAGAAAAAAAAAGAGTGCAAAAATTATATTGAGAAAAGGAAAACAAGTAAAGAGAAAGAAAAAGAAGAAAAAAATATGTGCTGAGAAACTATTTATAAGGGGAGAAAACTCCAATAGAACAACCACTCTCTGCATCTGGGAGGTATTTCAGCAGCAGTGGAGGCTGTCCAGTCTGGGGAACCTGGTCTGGCAATCCCCAACAGTCCCTTGGAGTATAGCTGTCCCTCAACTCACAAATATACACTCCCCGTAGGACCACACATTCTCCTCCTTTTATTCTCTCACTCATGCACTATCTTGCAGTCTATCTTCTGATCTGCAGCCATCTTCTCACATAAGTATAAGAATATACTTATTCTTAATATAAGGCTGTATAGAGATAATGATAAATAAACTAAATAAAAATTTAAAACTTTGATACCTAGGTTCAAAAAATAGATAAATACTTAAATTCTTTTGTTCAGTAAATACTGATTTGGTGCCAATTAAGTATAAACTATTTCAGAACAAACTTTTAAAGAGCAAGTGCTGACTCATCTATTAAATATGAAGTAGAAACAGATTTGTTGTTTAAAGAGCCAATTTCAAACAGCACTGGGAGCTGTATGGAGCACGTCCTACACATACTTAATAGGTGATTCCATCAGAGTTTCTAAAAGAATCTGAGCTTCTATTAAAGACAGTAGGGCTTTCAAAGGAAAGCCAAACCTAGGGAAACTGGATATATGCCAAATCAATTAAAATATTGAGTGTTTTAAGGATTTTATATATCTGATGTCTGTATCAGCCCAAATACTTATAGAGTAACTAAAATTAGAAACAAAAAAAATAAACCTCTAATTTTAAAGATAAGCTATAACTCTGTTGCTAAGATGAAAAAAAGAGTGAAATTCTGGCATCTTCATGATAGTAGTTCAATTTCTGGGATAAAAGCCAAACCCTTTATGTAGCAAAAGAAAGAAATCTAGCTGGGGCTCAAAAAAATATTTAAAAAATGAATCTTTCCCCACATTTCATAGTTTGTCTTGGAGACCTATTATAGAAATAGAGAATCCAGAAATCATTCTAGTATAGGAATGATTTCAAAGAAGTACAGTGTATTCAATAGATGTTTGATAACCTGGATTATACTCTATTAGTAGATTATTAAGATTCTAAAACAATACATGTATTGTATGAGAATAAGTTTGTTTCAAACTAAATTTAAAAATAGTCCTAACTAATATAGACAGCAATTTATGTGAAATTAAAAAAGTAAATGTCAATGTGGACTTTTAACCATATCGCTTAAAACAATAAAACAGATAAAAGACAGTTGTTTTTTGTGTGATTTTAAAATCACAGAGATTTGTCTAGAAGAGATGGTCCTTATTTTTTTATTCAAACAATTTTGTTTTACAGAGAAACTGATTTTTCTAGGGTCACAGGTAATGTCCAATTGAACATTAGAAGCCTTGGCACCTGACTTCTATTGGCCCAGGGCTATTAGTTGTTAAATACCAAAGAGGTAAAAACCAGAACAGGCAAGGTTATGCTGTTATAACAACTTCACAGCTTACACTGGCTTACAATAAGAAAAGTTTATTTCTTGATCATGTAGAGAACTCTACAACTGTCCTCCATAAATTGGCTAAGTACTCCTAGGTATTGTGATCTGATAGTATCTCCAACTCATCATATGCTTCCACAATGACCATGGGAGAAAGGCATGAAAAAGTCACAAGTAAGTTTTTAAATGCTTCTGACTGGAAATTATATACATTATTTCTGCTCACATCTCATGGGTCAAAGCAAATTGCATGACCACATCTAACTGCAAGAGGAAATGAATTATCATTTTTCCATATGTCAAAAAAAGGAGCAGAACCAGAACACATTGGTAAGCATTAGTAACGGGGACCACATCATCAGAGTGAGAAAAAAAACTCTCACTTCTGCTTCAAATAGGCGATTCTACTTTTTGGAGAGCAAATTATAAATAAGTTCATTTTAAGCCAACTAAATGTGGGTCTGAGGTGAAGACTTTAGGCATTGTGTCTGTTTCAGAATTGTGAACATACAGCCTTAAAAATAAAAAGAAGAAAATCCTGTCTCCCAGAATTTTCTATACAATGGTCCATGTTCTAGCCTCTCAAAATATGTTTTGTCTTTTATTGAATAATTGTGAAAATATCTGAAGACATGCAGTATCATCCTTATGTCTACTTTTAGATTCTGATTAGATCAACCAATATATCAGGATCTCTAATTTCTCCAGTTTCTGTCATTCACGTGCTTTATTAGAATAAAATAAATATTGTCATTATCATCTAGTCATTAATCACAAATGTTAAATAGAATTGGCCCGAGGAAAAGCCTCATAGCCTACAAGTACAGATTTCTCTATAGACTGGCATTAATCAATTAATCCATGTTCTATAGGTTTGCCTGAACCACAAATCCATTTAACCATGTTGTCATAGAATTTATCCAAAGTGATCTCATAAAAGACTTGTCAAATACTTTGCTTAACTACCAAACACTGTGTCTATAGCACTCTTCTGAAAGGGACTATTTATAATATCTAAAATAGAAAAATGACTTCGGTGTAAATTGTTTTTAGTGAACTAATGCTGCCTCCTAGTGATCAATTCCTTAAGTATTCAGAACCCCTCATAATAATCTAATGTAGTTTTCTTTCATAATCAACATCAAATTTATTATTACAATTTGTGGAATTTACATTCTTCCCTTCTTTGGTAAAAAGACAGATTGGTTTACCTTACTTTCTGCTGCTCCATTATTCAACACTGCTTCTCAGAAATAACTTTCAGTGGTTTACCAATTAATTCACTATGTTTATTCAGTGTTCTAGATCAAGGATTGGTGAACTCTAGCCCATAGACCAAATCTAATCTGCCATCTGCTTTTGTAAATGACGTTTTGCTGGAACACAGCCATGCTCATTTACTTATGAATTGTATATGCCTGCTCTCACACCACAATGGCAGAGCTGAGTAGTTTTCAATAGAGCTTGCATAACCCCAAAAGCCTAATTAGGTCCTTGTAGATAATGTTTGTC
Organism: Pipistrellus hanaki; assembly: GCF_964339955.1. Taxonomy (NCBI): domain Eukaryota; kingdom Metazoa; phylum Chordata; class Mammalia; order Chiroptera; family Vespertilionidae; genus Pipistrellus; species Pipistrellus hanaki. Next base: position 105,711,179 of record NC_140503.1, read on the forward strand.
AGCCCCTGCTCTAGATGGGTCTGAATTCAAACTTATTTATTCACCTGTTGTAGGCCTCACTTTTACCTTATTATTTATTTCTATTCTTTGCATACTAAAAGTCATTCTTGATAACAAAGCAAAACAGGCATTGAAGCCAACAACTCATATTATTGATACCTCTTAGCACCACATTATCTCTCGCCACTCCTCTGGATCGGACCCCTAGAAGCTCTCAACCCTGACTATCTCCCTGCTTCTCATCTCACCACCCAACCCATCCTCCCCAATTCATCCTCTGGGCTGCTACTCAGAGAGATAATCTTTTTCATAGGTAATTCCAACTTAACTACCTTAAACTCTTCAAGAGCTTCTTATTATGATCATGACAAAAATCTAACCACTTTATTATGATATAAAATGCCTTTCATGGCCTAGTCCTTGCCTGTCAGATATCCTTTGCTCCTGCTAGTCTTTCCCATGTACTCGCTGCTCAGACATGTTGAACTGTCATCAGTTGCTATAGTCTCTCAGCACCGCTCTGCATTTTGCACACCTCTCTCTCCATGGAACATTCTTCACAAATACTTCCTCCTTCTTCTTTGCCACTCTTCAAAACTCAAGTATTTTCTCCTTTGGAACTTATCCTATTTCTCTGATAGGAGTACTTTGCTCTTTGATATGATTGTGCTGTGTGTGTGTGTGTGTGTGTATATAAATACACATATCCATCCATCAATCTATCTTATCTTACTAGTCATTTTGAATTATAATCAGGCTGCATGACTGCCTCTGCACTAGACTGTAAGTTAATGGGAGACAGAAATTATAAGCCTGATCTTATCATATCTAGTATCTAACATAGACCCTAGTACAGAAACTTTTCAGTTCTAAGTGACTAAGAATGTCTCAAAGTTTTTCACAGTGCCTCTAAGTAAAAGGAAATGTGCTAAAGCTCTGTTTACTATAACTAGGAAGAAACTTAATAAGTCTTCATGTTCTAGCAACTTAGTAGCCAGTGGAAAACAATAATACATATAAACTGAAAGAAAAAATATAACACTATTAAATAACCACAATTATTTACCAATGGAACATGTGTACCTGTGGGCACTAGAAAACTTCTATAACCCTGGAATTAGATTGGACACTGCTATCTTCATTTCCTGTTCCATATTACCAGTAATTTGACATGGCATTTGTTTTGATGACAATAACCACTGAAAAATCAGCTTTGAAAAGATATGTTGTCAAAGAGAGAAATATAGTGTGATCTAATGTTGAAATGGTAAACTACCTTGAGCTGGAAGTTTTTCAGTAACTCATAGATACCAAATATCACTGTGTTTTCCTTAAAACTAAAAAGTGTTCCACAGTGCCCCTGTGAGTTCACTACAGCATCTTTGGCATACAGCCCTTGTTCATAGAAATTTATTAGATATTTGTGTAATTCACGTCAGCTAGAATGTTTACATTATAAATTACGTAAAATTCAAGCAAGATATCACTTTTAAAGAGAAAAAATATTATAGAACAGGAGTCAGCAAAGTTTTCTAGTAAGATGGTAAATATTTTAGGCTTATAGACCATATAGTTTCTTTAGTAACTACTCAATTTTACTATTGCAGCATCAAAACAGACATAGTATATAATTGTGTTATAGGCAGTTAGACACACCTGAGAAGAGCAAGGAAGATGGGCCAGATACAAAAGATCACCAAGGCAGAAAGCCTCAGATGCAAAGAAGCAAAACTGGGAAAACAAGAACCTCGCCTCCAGGATAACCTATCCTCCCCTAGCATATCACTAGTCCTTTAGTTGGACCAACCTAACCTTTCATATTGTTGGCCTTGCAGTTCAGACCCCCTGACATTTCATATCACTGGCAATGTGGTTTAGGCCCCCTGTCCTTGACTTCCCTAAAGATAAGATCTAGGCCTCAGTTGTATTTCAGCTCCAAGCCCAGAAAAGCAGTAAAGCAGACAAATGATGCCCTCACTGCCTCAAGACCGGCTGCATTGAATAATGATACCCTGCCCTGGCACCAACTAATCAGTGAAGACTACCACCCTGAAAGAGCACATTTATAAACTAATGACTATTCTATTGAGACCCTCTCCTGAGATTTCCCCTAAGATATCCACCTGCAAGAGGGAGAGAAATTTGTTCAGGATAAATGACCCAAATGCAAGCTCTCATCTAGGGGAGCATGCTCATGCTATTCCCTTTCCCTTTCTTCCCTCTAGGACTCCGGGAGACTATGGGCAGCAGCGGCTGGTCCCGGGCTAATCCCTTGAACCTGTTTCTGAGGCTGCCTTTTCTCTGACTTCTCAGTGAACCAAAGCAGTCCAGCCTAGTCTCTCCTATTACTTCTGCTATGCCCTTTCTTGTTTCACTGTCTTAAGTATGTTTTCACTGTGGCCAATAAATTGTTACTTACTTTACTTTGCCTTTTCTCTTGATTGAAATATTTTTTTTCAAGAAGACAAAAACTGTGGTCTCATTGTCTCACCAGGAACAAATAAATGAACATGACTGTGTTCCAATCTAACTTTTTTACAAAAACGATAGGCTAGCTCATAGGCATTGTATGCCAATCCCATTACTGCAAGTCTTTAAAAGTTATATTCTTTCCACACTAAAGTTATTATAAAATTATAAACAAAAATTAAACTAAACTAAATAACATGGTCCATCCCAACATAAATATATTGAAATTTTTATGAGGAATTGGATTATAAAAATAAAAATAAATAAATAAATAAAGCAGTAACTTTACATGGAGAAGCCTGGCAGACATCATCTTAATTAAAGTGAACAATATCAATAAAGGGATAAAAAAAAATTACACATCACTCTACAGGATGCAAAGAGAAGAATGCAAAATCACTTGTGAAATTTATTCCAAAGATTTGTAGCTAAAAATTAATCATGAGGAAACATGAAAAAAAAAAAAAACACACAAAAAAACCCCACAAAACCCAACACCTGAATTGAGGGTCATTCTACAATATAACTGATCTGTAATCTTCATAAATACCAAAGTCATGAAATAAAATAAAATAAAATTAAGACACTGTGTCTGAAAAAGAGACATGACAATAAAATCTATGTAATGTGAAAGGACCAAATTCTGCCACCCAAAGCTGTTTTCCGATGTACTGATTTTAAGGTGTTTATTACGAAACAAAAGAATCAGAAAGAACCTTTGACCCTCCCCCTTTTCTATTCAAGAGATTCAGATAAAGAAACCTGTTTCAGGAAGGAGATCTCAGTATGTTGCCTTACCCTAATTTGAAGTGAGTATGGTCAATAAGAGACCTTCAGGCAGGTGGGTACTCCCTGTGTCCTACTGTTTCTGAGTCAACTGGCTAGGATTTTACTGCAAGTGTGTTCCCTCTTTCTCAACTATCTATAAATCACCCATTCTTATTTCTGAAATCCCCCATTTCCTCCCACCCCTTCTCCTTTGTCCAAAAATGTTTTATATATCCAATGTTGCCTCATTGTCTTTGGAATTTTCATGTAATTCTCATGCCTATGTAAATTCCCCTTGCACATATATTAAACTTTTATAATCTCCGATTAATCTGTATCTGTTTGGTTATTGGACAAGCCAGAAGAAGGAAAAGTGTTAATATTTTTTTAAGCCCCCACAAATGAATAATTCCAAACTGGATCATTTTGCTAGACAGAATATTGTTGATACTAGAGGTCAGGTATATGAAATTCATGAGAGACTCTCCTCAGCCCTGCCTGCTGTCATTTGGTCCCACCAGCCTCTCCAATCTGGGACCCCTCGGAGGATGTCTGACTGTGGGTTTAGGCCTAATCCTGGGAGTCAGACCTAAACCAGCAGTCAGACATCCCTCTCACAATCCCAGACTACTGGCTCCTAACTGCTTACCTGCCTGCCTGCCTGATCACCCCTAACTGCCCCGCCCCCCTTGCTGGCCTGGTAACCCCCAACTGCTCCCCTGCTGGCCTAGTTGCCCCCAAAATGCCCCCCCTTCCAACTTGGTCACCCCTAATGCCCCCCCTCCACCGTCCTGGTTGCCGTTCATTGCCCCCCTGGTTGCCCTGAACTGCCCCCTCCCCCGGCCTGGTCGCCCCACGCAGCCTGCTGTTCAGTCATTTGGTCATCCCTCACTAACACACCTGCCGGCCTGGTCGCCCCACACAGCCTGTTTGGTCATCCGTTCAGTTGTTTCAGTGGCGACGGTCGCTTAAGCTTTTATATATAGACTAGAGGCCAGGTGCATGAAATTTGTGCATGGGGTGGGAGGTATCCCTTAGCCCATGCACCCTCTCTAATCTGGGACCCCTCAAGGGATGTCCGACTGCTTGTTTAGACCTGATCCTGGTGGATCCGATCCATTGATGTCCGACTTTGTACAGTATGTACAACTTCTCTGTAACTTTAAGATTGTTTACATGTAAGAGTTTTTTAAATTTCTAAAATAAACAATGGAAGAGCAGATGCGAAGGACTGCTGCTCTGTATTTAGCTGAACAGCTAGCCCTGCTCCCACCCCAGTGGCTTCCAACTGCTCACCTGCCTGCCTTCCTAATTGCCCCTAACCACTTCTGCTTGCCAGCCTGATCAATCCCTAACCACTCCCCTACCACCCTGATTGATGTCTAACTGCTCCCCTGCCAGCCTATTTGCCCCCAACTTCCCTCCTCTGCTGGCCTGCTCACCCCTAACTGCCCTCCCCTGCAGGGTTGATCTCTCCAAACTGCCCTCCTTTGCAGGCCTGGTCCCTCTCAATTGCCCTTTCCTACTGGCCATCTTGTGTCCACATTGGGGAAGGATCTTTGACCACATGGGGCAGCCATCTTGTGTGCTAGAGTGATGGTCAATTTGCATATTACTCTTTTATTAGATAGGATAGAGGCCTGGTACATGGGGGGGGGGGGGGGCAGGCAGCTGGTTTGCCCTGAAGGGTGTCCCAGATAAGGGTGGCTGTTCTCTTGGGGCATGGGGCAGCCTGGGCAAGAGACCTGCTGTGGTTTGCAGGCTGGCCACACCCCCCAGCAACCCAAGCAGAGGCCCTGGTATCTGGTATTTATCTTCTGTAATTGAAACTTTGTAACCTGGAGCGGAGCCAAGCTTCCTGCTGGCTCTGTGACAGCAGCCATTTCTGTTGGAATTTATGTATCTTCTATAATTGAAACTTTGTAGCCTGAAGTGAAGGCTTGAGCTGGCCAGGGCTGCAGAAGTTTGGCTCCTGCATTGCCTGGGGCAACCCTAGCCTCCCGCTCTTTCCAGCTCCATGGCTGCTGCCATTTCTGTTTGGATTTGTGTATCTTCTATGATTGAAACTTTAAAGCCTTGAGTGGAAGCCTAGGCTGGCAAGGACAGGTGGAAAGCTTGATTTCCTCCATTGCCTGGGAAATCCAAGCCTCCCTCCTGCTCTCTGTGGCTACAGCCATTTTGGTTGGGGTTAATTTGCATACTCACTCTGACTAGCTGGCGGATGTTGCTTGTGGGTGTAGCGGAGTAATGGTTGGTTAATTTGCATGTTATTCTTTTAATAGATAAGATTGGTAAAACTGAAAGTGGTTTTAGAATTTGACACTAGTAATTATTCCATATTCTTTTCCTAATTTCATTGGTTATATTTTATTTACACAGGAGAATGTCTTTTCTTATATGATACGCACACTAAAGTGTCCAGGGTTGTTGAGGAATCAAGTCAGCAACTTACTCTCAAATGATTCTGTTACAGTAGGCACCTAGTAAGATATTAACAAAAGAGAAGGAAGCCAGACATCTAATTAAGTTGATTTAACCAGGAGTCTTTGACTTCTAGGCACAGATGATAGCTGAATTGCCCTGCCAATGGGGATAAACTTCTCTTCTTCCTCTGAGTAGAGAGGAAAAACCAGCGTTCCAATCTCCCCAGGGAATTACCAGTCCTTTCCCACAGATTAAACCTAGGGAAGAGGTAAAACAGAGAGGGGGAAATTCCTCTGCTGAGGCATGCAAAGAAGCCAGATGATGAGGTAAAACTATGAGGCATGCGTAGTAGAAGCCAAAATGGCCACCCTAAAGGAGAGGAGTCTAGCCTGGGAAAAGGACAAGATAGGATAGTGGTATGGAACCCTGGAAGATTAAGGAAAAGGATTGGATAGGGAGAGGGCCCAGCACAAGCCAGAGGAGAATTAGGAACAAATTGGAGCATTTGAAAGATAGCTTGCTCTCTCCCATGCCCAAGAAAACATAATCAAAGCTGAACAAAGTCTCAAGGTACACAATGTCTCACTGGTGCTAGACTATTAGAGCCTTGAATGCCAGAGTAATGGCACAGGAGGTCCTCACCCTTCTCCTGAGTGAGCACAAGTGTGGACATGTGGCTCCACAGTGAGATGAAGCTGACCCACCTGGTCATGAATGAGGCAGTATAGCAGCTTCTGCAGGAGCATCTATGCTGTGCATGCCTTTCCAATAAATCTTGCCACTATACCTCAACTCCTCCTATGTATAAGCCCCAAAATGCTTTTTCTGCAACTTTGCAAGGACCCATTTCCAGACTGGCCGGGGAGACCTGCCTTGGTCCTGGTCCATGTCTGACAACAGTATAAGAAGAAAAAAAAAGTTTTTTGTACAATATGTACAACTTCTCTGTAACTTTGAGATTGTTTCCATGTAAGAGTTTTTTAAATTTCTAAAATAAACAGTGGAAGGGCAGATGCAAAGGACTGCTGCTCTGTATTTAGCTGAACAGCTAGCCCTGCTCCCACCCCAGGTGATTTTCCCTCATTTCCTCACCAGGCAAACATACTCTATGGACTGTACAAAAACAGTGACTATATACAGTTTTATTCTCCTTTATTTAAGGCATAGAAGTGGGTAAATATCACTGAACCAGCAAATCTTTATTGAACATTATTATATTTTCTGCATTGAGTGAGATAGAGAAGAAAAGAAACATGTACAGAACACTGGTATGTATTAAACAAAGAAAAAGAAGAATGGTTTCTGCTCTGTAAGGATATTAGTTATGTAGACAAGACTGATATAAATTCACTATAAGAAGCACAATACAGTAAAACCTTTATATAATGGACTCATTTGGTTGAGGGGATGTCCATTAAAGCCAATAATCTGTTACATAATAAAGCAGGTTTCCCAAATGCACATGTTAAAAAATTGGCAAATTAGTTGGTTTACCCATTTTCACTTATCTATAAAAATAAAAGCATAATATGCTAATTAGACTGGTGTCCTTCCAGACGACACACTGGGGCTGGAGGTAGGCCCGGGTCCTGGGTGCCTGCCAGCAGCCAGAGTGAAGCCTGGGTTCTGTGTGCCAAAGGGAAGCTGGTATCAGCAGCCAGGAGAAGGAAGGACTACTCTTGCATGAATTTTGTGCATCAGGTCTCTAGTGTAGACATGTTGTGTAATTAAAGTTAAGTATGTATAAAAAGTTTAATTTCAGCCGAAGCCGGTTTGGCTCAGTGGTAGAGTGTCAGTCTGCGGACTGAAGGGTCCCAGGTTCGATTCTGGTCAAGGGCATGCACATTGGTTGTGGGCACATCCCCGGTAGGGGGTGTGCAAGAGGCAGCTGGTCAATGTTTCTCTCTCATCGATGTTTCTAGCTCTCTATCTCTCTCCCTTCCTCTCTGTAAAAACTCAATAATATATATAAAAGTTTAATTTCACAGAAAAGTTTTCTGTATGTATTACAGAAATTTTAAATTTAAGCTGAATAGATCTAATAAATGCATGCATTCACCCATCATTGAGAGTAAACAAATGCACACAGCTGGGGCATGGCTCAGTGCACATCGGAATATCAGCTGGCATGTGTTAAACTGACACAGAAAATCATGCCATGCGAAAACAGAACCAATTATCTCACATGATTTGATGTGATTGATAATGATTTGCCCAACATTGTTTAAGAGCTGTAGACTATAGTGGTAGACATGTAATATTTATTTATGTTGGTGAAATTACTACAGTGTTTTTTCCACCATACGACCTAATTACTAAAATTTGTTAAAAAATTATAGGGAATTAAAAAACAACAACAACCTGTTAGTTCAATTGTAATCAAATCTTGGTTAAAAGCATTTAAAAATTAACAGGGTGCTAATTTTCACATATGACATACAGACCAGAAATTCTGTCTAAATCCAAAGTCTGTTAAATTTAGGTCCACAAAATGAAGGGTTTATTGTACATATTGTAATTAAGTACTAATTTATATAAATGGGTTAGCTTCACCTCTTACCCCACTCATACCAACTTCCTCAGGAAGAACAATGAAAAGTAACCAAAATGCCTAATTAAGAAAGACATGTCTTTAGGATAAAGTATGAAACAATGTTGACAGTATATATCTGAACAAACTGAGAGAACAAAGAACCCTGCTGGAACAAAGAGATAGGCAGAACTTACCAGATCCCTGGTATTCATGAATTCATCAAAACTAGCCATCTTATCTGTCCATGATACTGCTGAGATAGAGGTGTAAACTGCACACATTGTGAAGCTGTGTACAGGCCATGAGTCAACTGACAATTGAATAAACTTAGCTGATTACTCAAGATGCAATTAAAATTGGAAGCATTAATAAGAAAACAAGTAGAAGCTTAGGTCTGAGATTATTAAAAGGACTTTTCTGAGTAAGTAAAATATTAAAATTAACTTGGGATGAAATGAAACCAAGTTCTTCCAGAACTTCTTGGAGCCAAAATATGCTAATGTACTTGTATATCAATAAACAAGATATCATATGCAGCATTTCACTCAGATGAGGTACCATATCAAAACTTCTAAGTATTGTAGAATAGGTAGAGTGGAGTAGAACGAATAAGAAAAGAAATAATTATTTTGAGAGGTTTAGCATCAAAAACAACTCCGTATGATACCTTGTAGTAGCCTCACCCTGTTCAAAGGTTTGTTCAATACTTTAGTTTACCTTCCTAATAACTAACAACATAATACAATTATGATCCCCATTTTACTTTGAGAAAATGAGGTATATAGTCTACGGCCATACCACCCTGAACGCGCCCGATCTCATCTGATCTCGGAAGCTAAGCAGGGTCGGGCCTGGTTAGTACTTGGATGGGAGAGAAAATTAGGTATATAAAGGTTAAGGAAACTGCTAAAGGTATACAACTAGAAAATAGTCACAAACCCAAGGTTTCTTAGATTTTTTCCTAAGTTTTCTTCTAGAAGTTTTCTAGTCTTATATTTTATATTTAGGTCTATAATCGATTTTCAGTTAATTCAGTGAAAGGTATAATGTCTATGTCTAGATTCACTTTTACCTCAGAGCTCATCTTAATCAGTTGGCTCCTATGTCCCTTAAACAGTTTGGCTCCAGGACCCACTTTCTTAACCATTATGTTCTTAACCATTGCTGATGGAATTTTTACCCATTACAAAATAAATTATTAGTTGGATATTAAGCAAAAATGAAAAAAACAAGCATAATAATTAATTTAAATAGAAGGCTAGGAATTTAAAAAACCCTATTCAATGACATTTAGAATAGGGGAAAAGTGGTAAAAAAATATCTATAATTACATTTATGATAATACCTAGTTTATTAGAATTAAGAAGAATCCCCAATTCCCTCACGCACACTAAGGAGAACAGATTGGTAAGCGCTTGGAGGAGCTCTCACCGTGACTCTCCTTGTATCCAGCTGGCGCAGCTGCAGCATGTTCTGAAGAACGGTGTGCTTGTACCATGGCTCCTGAGCTATGGGGTTGCCATCAAAAGTAATGTCTGAGAGAGAAGGAGAATCAGCAAGGCAGCAAACACTCTCAAAACTGTAGAGACAGAAAACACTGTTATTGTGACCTTCAAAACTTTGATTTGTTTAATAGAAGTTTAAATTTATAGAAAATTTTTGAGTATAGTTCTCACATACTCTCCACCCAGTTTCCCCTATAATTAACATCTTATATTAGCTCCAGAGGCTCAGTGCACAAAATTTATGCACCGAGTGGGGAGTATCCCTCAGACCAGCCTGCACCCTCTCCAATCTGGGAACCCTTCGGGAATGTCTGACATAGGGATCGGGCCTAAACTAGCAGCCGGACATCCCTCTCACAATCCAGGTCTGCTGGCTCCTAACCACTCGTCTGCCTGCCTGATTGATGTCTAACTGCTCCCCTATCAGCCTGGTCCCTCCCAACTGCCCTCTCCTGCAAGCATGATGGATATCTAACTGCTCCCCTGCTGGTCCAATTGCCCCCAACTGCCCTCCTCTGCTGGCCCAATTGCCCCCAACTGCCCTCCCCTGACAGCCTGGGCACCCCTAACTGCCCTCCCCTGTTGGCCCAATCACCCCTAGCTGCTCTCCCCTGCTGGCCTGGGCACCCACAACTGCCCTACCCTGCCAACTATCTTGTGATGGCCATCTTGTGATGATATGGGGGCAGCCATCTTGTGATGATATGGGGTGGCCATCTTGTGTGTGAGGGTGTGAGGGTCAATTTGCATATTGCCTAGTTATTATATAGGATAGTATATTTTTAAAATAATTAATGCACTAATCCTATATAATAAAAGGCTAATATGCAAGTTTTCCCCAGATGTGGGAGTTTGACCAACCAGGAGTTATACCTGTACTGACCACCACGATCGGCATGAAACATGGTGGGCATCAGCAACACGGTGCTGGCAGTGGGCAGCAGTGGAGATGCTGCCAGCCCTGATGGGCTTCGATGAGAGCGGGACTGCAGCAGGATGGTGGAACAAGTTGAGCGTGCAGCACCAGGCCAAAGCAGGTGGGAAGGGAGGCCCTGGTTGGCAGTGGCAGCAGGCAGCCAGGGGAAGGGAGGCCCCAGCTGATAGCAGCAGCCACTAGGGACCCTACCTGTGCATGAATTTTGTGCACTGGGCCTCTAGTATTAATATATTTTTATTAACTCAAGTCCATATTTTATCCAGATTTCCTAAGCTTGTACCTACTGTCCTTATTCTGTTTCAGGACCCCATCAAGAATGTCATATTACATTTAGTTGTCATGTCAACTTAGGCTCCTTTTAGCTGGGACAGTTTCTTAGAATTTCCATCTTTTTTGACAATCTTGACATTTTGCAGCATACTTATCAGGTATTTTGTAGGATGTCCCTGTATTGGATTTGTCTGATATTTTTCTAGTGATTAGACAAAGGTTGAGGTACATATTATTAACTAACATGACATCACTGTTAAAGTTGACCTTGATGACCTGGCTAAGGAAGTATTTTTCAGGTTTCTGCAATGTGAATTTACTCTTCTCTCCCCTGAATTCATTGGAAGAAATTCATTATCAGCAGCCCATAGTTAGGGATAGGAAGTTCAGTTTCCCCTCCTTGAGGGCCAACTATCTACATAAATTATTTGAAATTTTTCTTTCTAGGAGGTTTCTCTCTCTCTCTCTCTCTCTCTCTCTCTCTCTCTCTCTCTCTCTCTCTCTCTCTCCCTCTCTCTTTTTACCATTTATTTATGTATATCAGTTTGGATTCATGAATATTTATTTTATATTTTGGATTTCAATCCAATACTACTTTATTTTTTTTAAATATATTTTTATTGATTTTTCATAGAGAGGAAGAGAGAGGGATAGAGAGTTAGAAACATCGATGAGAGAGAATCATCGATCAGCTGCCTCTTGCACACCCTGTGCCCGCAACCAAGGTACATGCCCTTGCCCGGAATCGAACCCGGGACCTTTCAGTCCACAGGCCGACGCTCTATCCACTGAGCCAAACCGGTCCCGGCTACTTTATTTTATTGTTCAAATTGTTCCGGCTTTGGCCACTGAAAGCTCTTTCATTTAGCTCCTATGTGTCTTTGACATACACCCACCATTAATGTAGGTGTGTGTGTTTCTGCGTGTGTGTGTGTGTGTGTGTGTGTGTTTCCTTACTTTCTGGCACTGCAAAATTCTCTAGGCTCATATTATATACTAGAGGCCTGATGGGATCCTTGGCCTGGCCAGGATTTGGCTAAACCCAGCTCTCTGACATCTCTCAATGGGTCCCAGATTGCAAGAGGGTGCAGGCCAGGCTGAGGGACCCCACAGGAGCACAATCAGGGCCAGGGAGGGACGTGGGAGGTTGGCCGCCAGGGAGGGACCATAGGAGGGCTCCAGGGTATGTCCAGCCTGTCTTGCTCAGTCCCAATCAGCCAGACCCCAGCAGCAAGCTAACCTACCGGTCAGAGCATCTGCTCCCTGGTGGTCAATGCATGCCATAGTGACTGGTTGACTGTCTGCCTCCTGTGGTGGGTGCATATCATAGCAAGTGGTTGAGCAGCCTTAGAATATCATTAGCATACTGCGCTTTGATTGGTTGAACAGATGACTGGACACAGCATATTAGGCTTTTTTTTGCATAGGATTATATAGGATATCCTACCCCAGTCTCAGAATCAGCCTTCTCTCCAAGGTATATGTTCCTTATATTGGGAATGGTATTAGAAACAAATATCTGCATATTTGCCACCTGCACATGTTTTCCTGTGTGTTCAATCTTGTGCCATTTTAAAAATGTTTTTGTCTTCTTATTGTTAAGTATTAAGAGTTATTTAAACACACACACACACACACACAGACACACACACACACACACACACACACACACACACACACACACACTAGAGGCCCGGTGCATGAAATTTGTGCATGGGGGCAGGATGGGGGGTGTCCCTCAGCCCAGCCTGCACCCTCTACAATCTGGGACATCCCTCTCACAATCCAGGACTGCTGGCTCCCAACTGCTCGCCTGCCTGCCTTCCTGATTGCCCCTAACTGCTTCTGCCTGCCAGCCTGATCACCCCCTAACCACTCCCATGCCAGCCTGATTGATGTCTAACTGTTCCCCTGCCAGCCTGTTTGCCCCCAACTTCCCTCCTCTGCTGGCCTGGTTACCCCTAACTGTCCTCCCCTGCAGGGTTGATTACCTCCAAATAATAAATTCTTTGGCCATGTGTTATGTTATTGCTGGGGCACTGTCCCAGAATATGGCTTACTACTGCCCTCCCTTGCAGTCCTGGTTCATCTCAACTGCCCTCTCTTACAGGCTTGGTCCCTCCCAACTGCCCTCACCTGCTGGCCATCTTGTGGTGGCCATCTTGTGTCCACATGGGGCAGGGTCTTTGAGCACACGTGGGTAGCCATCTTGTGTGTTGGAGTGATGGTCAATCTGCATATTATTCTTTTATTAGCTAGGGGTTCCCTTGGGGAATGGCGTGGTCTGGGCAAGGGGCCTGTGGTGGTTTGCAGGCCAGCCATGCCTATTGGCGACCCAAGCTGAGGCCCTGGTATCTGGAATTTATTTATCTTCTACAATTGAAACTTTGTAGCCTGGAGCAGACCCAAGCTTCCTGCTTGCTTTGTGGCTTCTGCCATTTCTGTTTGGATTTGTTTACCTTCTATAATTGAAACTTTGTATCCTTGAGTAGATATAGGGCCTTCTGGGGCCTGCCGGGGAAACCCAAGCCTCCCTTTTGGTAGCCATCTTGGTTGGGTTTATTTGCATAATCACTCTGATTGCCTGGTGGTTGTGGCTTGTGGGTGTAGCAGAGTGGTGGTTAATTTGCATATTACTCTTTTATTAGGTAAAATAATAAATTCTTTGGCCATGTGTTATGTTATTGCTGGGGCACTGTCCCAGAATATGGCTTACTACACACCTACTTTTAGGTTCAGCACACCCTATTACTTTAGAGGCCAATATGTGAAATGTCCCTCTGCCCATCTAATCAGTCACTATTACGTACACTGACCACCAGGGAGCAGATGCTCAAAGCAGGAGCTGTGAAGCTGCAGTGACTTGGCACCAGAGGTCCTCAGGTGACGCACCCCAAAACCAGAGAGGAGGGAGACCATTTCCTTGTGGGACCACATAATTACAACTTTGGCCATGGGTTATGTTGTTGCCTGGGCACTGTCTGCTCAGAATCTGGCTTTACTACACACCTGCTTTTACATTCTACACACCCTATTACTGCAATTTTGCAGCGTGCCCTCTCACACTCTGGGACCCCTCACGGGATGTTGGAGAACCAGATTCGGTCCAATCCCTGAGGGCAGGCTGAGGGATCCCGCCCTCTGTAAGGACCCCACTCACTTTACAGACACCCTTTGAGCCATAGCACCACCCCAGGGGTGGTTGTCTGGGGAGAGACCACAGAAAGTTGGCTCCAGGGTGTGTCTGTCACATATTGCCCAGTCCACCCACCAGCCACCTTTTACTTGATTTCCTTTCAATGTGCACAAATCCATACACTGGGTCACTAGTCTTCCCATAATTACCTAAACATGCCTCAAAAACTATGATGTGCATATAAATAATGGGATTTACCTTTCAGATTGTTAAACATAAGCTCTGAGGTAAAATAATGAATAACAGAGTCTTTACCTTGAATGAGAGGAAAACATACTAGAAGTATTTAAATGTGATAATAAAAACACTTTATTCTTATAAAAGACCTTGCCTCAACTTTAATTGTGAAAAAAACAGGTTTTTTTTTACTGTAACATAAATATTTTATATCACCTACCTTTTCTTAACACAGGCATAAAGGGTATTAAATATAGTGCCCAGAAAAAGAAACTACTTTTAGGTTTAAGTGTTAACATTAGTTATTTGAATATTCATTAAATGAATTTTACTAACCTCAGTTATTTAGGTATTATTTGGAAAAGAAATTATTCCTTTCTTTAATAAAAATTCCAGCAAGTTATTTTGTAGATATCAACAAGGATGGTAAAGTTTATATGGAAAATCTACGGCCTAGATTAGCAACACAAGGAACAAAGTTGGAGGACTCACATTAACCTATTTCAAGACTTAGATAAAAGTACAGTAATCAGGACAGTGTGGTATTGGTAAAAGAATAGACACATATATCAATGGGACAGAGTAGAGGGCCCAGAAACAGACTCACAAAATTATAGTCAAGTGCTCTTTGACAAAGGATCAAAGGCAACACAATAGAAATAGAACAGTCTATAAAAAAGTGAATCTAGACATAGACCCAAAACCTTTCACAAAATTAACTGAAAATTGATTATAGACCTAAATATAAAATACAAGACTAGAAAACTTAGGAGAAAATCTAGGAAACCTTGGGTTTGCAAATGTATTTTTAGATATAACACCAACATGTGATCCAAGAAAAGTAAAGTTGGTAACTTGGACATCATTAAAATTAAAAAACTTCTGCCCCGTGAAAGACATTATTAAAAGAATGAAAAGACAAGTCACAGACTGGGAGATGTATCCACTATCCTATATCTATATCTATATCTATATCTATATCTATATCTATATCTATATCTATATCTATATCTATTTCTACATCTCTATATCTATATATATAGATGGTTAATTTGCATATTACTCTTTTATTAGGTAAAATAATATATTATTTCTCTATGGGTTATGTTGTTGCTGGGGCACTGTCTGCCCAGAATATGGCTTACTACACACCTGCTTTTGTGTTCCACACACCCTATTACTGAAAATTTGCAGCGTGCCCTCTCACACTCTGGGACCCCTCACAGGATGTTGGAGAACCGGTTTCGGCCTGGTAGGCAAAAATGAGAGTTAAAGAATTTAAACTTGAAAAAAAAAATGCTGGGGTAGGAATACTTATATCTGACAAATTAGACCTCAAAGTGAAAGCCATAACAAGCAAGAAGGAAGGCTATTTCAAAATACTAAAGGGAGTAATTCAACAAGAAGATATAACTCTGGTAAACATATATGCACCCAATACTGGAGCACCCAAATACATTAAAAAAATTTATAGAAGATAACAAGGGGGAGATTGACAGCAATACAGTCATAGTAGGGGAGTTAAATGACCCACTAACACCACTGGGGGAATCCTCTAAACAGAAAATCAGGGAAGAAACATCAGTCCCAAACGACTCATTAGATCAGATGGAATTAATTGACATCTTCAGAACATTTCAATCCAAACCCAGAGAATATACATTCTTCTCAAGTGCAAATGAGTCATTTTCAAAGACAGACCACATATTGGGACACAGGCAAAGTCTCCTCAAATTCAAGAAGATAGAAATCATATCAAGCATCTTCTCAGATCACAATGGCATAAAATTAGAAATAAACTACAATAAAAACAAAGAAAAAAAATCAAACACTTAAGGCTAAATAGCATGCTATCAAACAATGATTGGGTTACCAAAGAGACAAAGAAGAAATAAAAAGTATCCTGGTAAAAAATGACAATGAAAAGACAAAAATCCAAAGTCTTTGAGATACAGTAAAACCAATCTTGAGAGGGAAGTTCATAGCTATACAGGCCTATTTGGGGAAGAAAGAAAAAATGGTAACAAATTAACCCTACAACTCAAATAATTAGAAAGAGAGCAACAAGAAAAGCCCAGTGTGAGCAGAAGAAAGGAAATAATAAAAATCAGCATGGAAATAGACAACATAGAGACAAAAAGAAAACCAAACAAACAAACAAAAGATCATAAAACTAAGAGCTGGTTCTTTGAAAGGATAAACAAGATTGATGACCCTCTAGCCAGGCTCATTAAGAAGTAGAAAGAGAAGACTCAAATAAAGAAAATCAGAAGGAAAGAGGTGAAGTAACAACCGACCTGACAGAAATACAAAGGAGTATAAAAAAAAATACTTTGAGCAACTCTATTCCAAAAAACTGGACAACCTAGACGAAATGGACATATTCTTAGAAAATTACAAGCTCCAAAAACTCAATCAGGAAGAATACAAAAAATCTGAATAGGCTAATAATAACTACCAAAGAAATTGAAGCAGTAATAAAAAATCTTCCAGAAAATATCACATAATGTCATTCATTTATGGAATATAATGAACAACATAAACTGATGAACAAAAAGAGATCCAGAGACAGAGAAGCATTGATCAGACTGTCAAACCTCAGAGAAAAGGAAGGGAAGTGTGGGGGTAAGGGAGAGATATCAACCAAAGGACTTGTATGCATGCATATAAACCTAACCAATGGACACAGACAACAGAGGGGTGAGGGAATGGGGGCTGGGGGCAATGGGAGGTTAAGGACACATATGTAATACCTTAATCAGTAAAGAAATTAAAAAAAAATCTTGCAGCAAACAAAAGTCCTGGTCCAGATAGCTTTACAGAGGAGTTCTACCAAGCATTCAAAGAAGAACTAAAACCTATCCTCCTCAGACTATTCCAAAAAAATCTGGAGGAAGGCACACTTCCAAGCTCTTTCTATGAAACCAGCATTACACAATTCCAAAACCCAATAAAGACACTACAAAAAAAGAGAGAGAGAGAAATATCACATAATCATATCAATTGATACATTTGAGAAAATCCAACATTCTTTCTTGATAAAAACTCTCAAAGTGAAAATAGAGGGATCATACCTCAACATAATTAAAGCCATAAATGACAGACCTACAGCCAACACCATACTCAATGAGCAAAAACTAAACTCATTTACCCTAAGAACAGTAACAAGACAGGATGCCTACTTTCATCACTCCTGTTCAATATAGTACTGGAAGTGCTAGCCATAGTGATCATACAAGAAGAAGACATAAAAGTCATCCAAATTGGAAAATAAGAAGTAAAACTGTCTTATTGGCAGATAACATGATACTGTACATAGAAAACCCCAAAGACTCCATCAAAAACCTATTAGACTTAATGGATGACCTTGGCAATGTAACAGGATACAAAATTAACACCCAGAAATCTATGGCCTTTTATACACCAATAATGAACTCAGAGAAAGAGAAATGGATAAAAAATCCCATTTACCATTGCACCAAAAAAATTAAGCAACCTAGGAATAAACTTACAAAGGAGGTAAAAGACCGGCACTCAGAAAACTATAGGATTTTGAAAAAATATATAGTAAGACATAAACAGATTGAAGAACATACCATGTAAATAAATTGGTAAAATAAATATCATTAAAATGTTCATAATACCCAAAACAATCTACAGATTCAATGCAATCTCCATTAAAATACCAACAGCATACTTCAAAAATCTAGAAGAAACTCTCCAAAAATTCATCTGGAATAAAAAAATATTCTGAATAGCCACAACAATCTTGAGAAAGAAGAACAAAGTTGGAGGGGTCACAATATCAGATATCAAGCTATATTACCAAGCCACAGTTCTCAAAACTGCACAAGAACAGACATAAAAACCAATGTGACAGAACAGAGAACCCAGAAATAGACACAAGCCATTATACTCAATTAATATTTGACAAAAGAGACAACAGCATACAATGGTGTCAAGATAATCTCTTTGCCGAAACCGGTTTGGCTCAGTGGATAGAGCGTCAGCCTGTGGACTGAAGGGTCCCGGGTTCGATTCTGGTCAAGGGCATGTACCTTGGTTGCGGGCACATCTTCGGTAGGGGATGTGCAAGAGGCAGCTGATCGATGTTTCTCTCTCATCGATGTTTCTAACTCTCTATCCCTCTCTCTTACTCTCTGTAAAAAATCAATAAAATATATTTTTTAAAAAAAAGAAAAAAAGAAGAAGACGATAACCTGTTCAATAAATGTTGTGGAAAATTTGGTCAGATACATGCAAAAAAAAAAAAAAAATGAAACTACATTACCAACTTACACCATACACAAAAATAAACTCAAAATGGCTAAAGGACTTAAATATAAGACAGGAAACCATAAAAATCATACAAGACTCCATAGACAGCAAAATAGCAAATATATGTTGTAGCAATATCTTTACAGACACAGCTCCTAGGGCAATGGAGACTAAGAAGAAAATAAACAAATGGGATTATATCAAAATAAAAAGCTTCTGCACAGCAAAAAGAAACCATCAACAAGACAAAAAGAAGGCCCACTGCATGGGGAATGTATTTGCCAATGATATTTCAGATAAAAGTTTAATCTCCAACATTTGCAGAGAACTCATATAACTTAACAAAAGGAAGATAATCAATTCAATAAAAAATGGGCAAAGGACCTAAATAACACTTTTTGAAAGAGGACATAAAAAAAGGCCGAGAGATATGAAAGCATTCTCAAAGTCACTAATGATTCCAGTGATGCAGATCAAAACAATAATGAGATACCATCTCACATCTGTCAGAATAGCTATCATCAACAAATCAACAAATGACAAATGCTGGTGAGGATGTGGAGAAAAAGGAACCCTAGTACACTGATGGTCTGAGTGCAGACTGGTGCAGCCATTGTGGAAGGCAGTATGGAGTTTCCTCAAAAAGTAAAACATGGATCTCCCATTTGACCCAAGAATCCCATTTTTAGGACTATATCCCAAGAAACCGGAAATACCAATCAGAAAAGATATATGCACCCATATTTTTATAGAAGCACAATTTATAATAGCAAAGATTTAGGAACAATCTAAGTGCCCATCAGCAAATGAGTGGATTAAAAAACTGTAGTACATCTACACAATGGGATACTAAGCTGCTATAAAAAAGAAGGAACCTTTACCATTTGCAATAGCATGGATGGAACTGGAGAACATTATGCTAAGCGAAATAAGCCAGTCAGAGAAAGATAAATATCGCATGATCTCACTCAAATGTGGGATATAATTATCAACATAATTTGATGAACAAGAATAGATCCAGAGACAAATGGCAGGGAGTGTGTGTTAGACAGCAACCAAAGGACTTATATGCATGCATATTGGCATAACCAATGGGCATATAAACTGGGGCGGTGTGGTTCACATGGGGATGGGAATGGTTGGGGGGTGGTCAAGCGGGGGGAAAGGAGACATATGTAAAACTTTAGACAATAAATACTTAAAAAAAGAAAGAAAGAAAGAAAGAAAAGATTCACAATTCTAAGGAGAAATATGATTTCTCCAAAGTCACATTGTGATATACTGGCCCGTGTTCACAAAGATAATATGTTCAAAAATGTGAATCACAATATTGCTTATAATGACAAAACACAGCCCACTAAGTAATCATCAAGAAAGAGTTTGTTAAATAAATTAAGATTAATCCATACAATAAAATTGAATGTAGCCATAAAAAAATAAAATGTAGAGAAGAAAAATTGGTGGTCTAATAGGCAGACGTGTCATGCACCTTATCCTGGGGCCAGACTGGAAATACAACTAAATCAGAGAACAATAAATTAGGCCCAGCTGCAGAGGCAATCTACAACAGGGGAAGAAAACACCTGGAGACCTGTATGAAGGATGGCAAGGGCTGAAGAGGGACAGCAGGCAGTGGGCCAAGCTGGCAGGCAGAGAGGGAGAGGAAAGAGCTGCTTTATGGGATATTCAGTTCCCTCATTAAAATAGAAGCCCAGACCTGGCTGAGCATCAAAGCTGTGTCCCTTGGCAGCAGGTGTAACAACCAACTTTGAAAAGGAAAAGTCGCAGGATAGTAGCTGCTGGTGAGTCAGGGCTCAAGACCACAGCTGCAAAAGGCTGTGCTGTGAAGGGAAAGCAGTGTGATGCTGAAGGGAGAGAAAGCCAGTTTTGTTGTTGGTTTGTTTTGTCTTTGTTTTTATTCTCTAAACCCAGAACATAGGACTTTTCAATTGCAATCATTCCCTGAGTCTTTGGCGCAGGAAGGGAGGCACGGACTTGAGGTGCTCAAGGAGAGGCAGGGGAGCGAAGCAGGGCAGGGAGACATGGCCAGAAGTCTTGCATTGGGACATTCTTATGCTCCCAAACCTATTTCTCCAAAGAGGAGCTAGCCTTTCCCCGTAATCTCAGGGCAGGAGTTAGAGTCTGTCACACCCTTTACAGAAGAAATAAAGTCAGAAGCCAAGAATATGGGTCTGAACAGTCTCGAGGAGCCTTTAGTGACTGGATTGGGAGAGGCTGTCCACCCCACCATTCTGGGAACAGGACTGATAAAAACTCCAGGGTGCTAGCCAACCCCATTGATTTTTATAGAAGAATCTCTATCCAGCCAAGGGCAGAGTAATTTGAGCCTCTCGTGAAGAAGCTCTGGGTCAGGAAAAAACACCCATCATATTCCCTGAAAGCAAACAGCACCAACCCCACCTGTAGCCCTGTCAGAAAGAGATGCTTGAGTGATTAAGATTGACAACTGGCAGACAGGTAAAGAGGATACATTGGTCCCTTCTGCTTGCAGCCAAGGCCTGTGGAGACAGATACAAGTAGAGGACATGTGAATTGGTTGGAGCTTCCAGCAGGGTGCCAAAAGCCAAAAGACAGTGCCTGACAGTAGTTAGCACCTAAGTACCTAACAGGAATTCCAGAATTGGCAGACAAAACAGAAGAGTGAGGACCCATGGGACATTAAAACTCATCTGAAGGGAATGACACTTCACTTAAAAAAAATTTTTTTTTTCTTTTTTCTTTTTTTGCACCTTTTTCTTCCTCTGCCCTTTTTTCTCCCATTTTTCTTTTCCTTTCTCCATTTTAGTTTTTCACTTTTTCTCCCTTTTAAAATAGATATTCTTACCTGCTTTATTGATGTGCTATTATTCTAGTTTCTGTTGGTTTATTCGTATATTTCCTCTTCCCTGATCCTACCTACTCCATTTCCCCTCCTCCTTAATTTTCCTTCAATTTTACAATTTTTTTCTATATTCTTTTCTTGTCCTAATTTTTTTTAACTTGTCTCACTTCCTAAATAAATGTAGGCCTATCTGCTCTCTCTTCTACTCCCCTTTTCAAAAATGTTTCTTGTAATTTATGTATTTACTCTTCTTCTTGTCTTATTTTTTTTCTTCTTCATCTATTCTAAACCAAGTTCCCTCATCTGTTCTTCCAATTTATTAACCTTATTTTCTTTATTTAAGCTTTGCATCTACAGATTCTGTCCTCTTGATTTTTCTGGGTGTTTTTTTGTTTGTACTTTTTGGTATATTTATTGTTGTTGTTGTTGTGTTTTCTCCCTATATTATTTTTATTTGTGTTTTCTCCCTATATTCTTTTTATTCTTTTTATTTAATTATAATCAGACACCCTGACACGGAGATAAGATTCAATCCACAAACAGGACAACATTCAAGACCCAACTATATGAGGAGAACCTAATAATCTCAAGTAGAGAGCCTATCTAGAAGACCCAGCCCAGGAGACTTAAGAGACTGCACCATAGGTCCCCCAAAACAATTTCCACATAAGTCCAATTAAAAAATATGGGTGGCATGCCAGTTTGATCTAATACATGGAAACAATTACATAGTAGCAGCAAAAATGAGGAGACAAAAAAGAAACAACACCCAAATGAAAGAAAAGAAGGAAGCCAAGCAAGGAATAAAAAACCTGTTTGAAGAAATAATGACAAAAAACTTCCCTGATTTGGGGAAGAAAAGAGTCACACAAGTCCAAGAAGCACAGAGTACCAAACAAGACGAACCCAAAAAGACCAACAGGAATCTACATTGTAATTAAATTGGCAAACGTCAATGACAAAGTAAGAATCTTAAATACTTTCAGAAACAGAGTTACCTATAAGAGAACTCGAATTAGACTATCAACTGATTTTCAACAGAAACACATCAGGACAGAAGGGAATGGAATGAAGTATACAAACTGATGCAAAGGAAATGACTGAATCCAATAATACTCTACCCTGCAAGGCTATCATTCAAAATTGAAGGTGCAGTCAGGAGCTTCACAGACAAAAAAAGGCTAAGGGAGTTTATCACTACCAAGCCACCAATGTAAGAAATGCTAAGGGGACTGCTTGTTGTAAAAGGAAGAATAGAAAGGAAAGAAGGAACACAGGCATAAAGAATAAAAATGGCAACAAACAAGTATCTATCAATAATAACCTTAAACGTAAACGGATTAAATGCTCCAATCAAAAGACAGGGTAGCTGAATGGATAAGAAAATATGACCCACATATATGCTGTCTACAAGAGACCCACCTTAGAATAAAGGACTCACACATACTGAAAGTGAAAAGAAAAAAAAAATTATTTTTTCAGACAAATAGTAATGGGGGGAAAAAAGCTGGAGTAGCAATACTTGTATCTGACAAAATAGACCTCAAAGTGAAGGCCATAACAAGAGATAAGGAAGGCCACTTATAACACTAAAGGAATCAACACAACAAGAGGATATAACTCTGGTGAACATATACATCTAAATATATATATATACACACACACACACACACATACTTCTGGAAGATATCAAGGGAGAGATCAACAGCAATATAATCAGAGTATGGGAATTTAATACCCCACAAACATCACTAGATAAGTCTTCTAGACAAAAAAAAAATTAACAAGCAAATAGTAATCCTAAGTGACACTTTAGAACAGTGGAACTAACTGACATCTTCAGAACATCCCACCGCAAAGCTATGGAATATATATTTTCAAATGGGACATTTTCAAATATAAACCACATGTTAGGACACGAGCTAAGTCTCTACAAATTCAAAGATAAATATCAAGTACTATCTTATACCACAATGTAAAGAAATTAGAAATCAGCTACAATAAACACTCAAAAACAATAAAATACATGGAGGCTAAATAGCATACTATTAAACAATGAATGGGTTACTAAAGGGATCAAAGAAGAAATTAAAAACAACCTGGAAACAAATGAAAATGAACAGACAATAATCCAAAATCTATGGGACGCAGTGAAAAAGTCCTGAGAGGGAGGTTCATAGCACTATAGGTTTACCTCAAAATAAATAAATAAATAAATAAATAAATAAATAAATAAATAAATAAATAAGAAAACCTGGTAATTAGTTATCTAACACTACAACTTAAGAAATTACAAAGAGAACAACAAGAAAATCCCAGAACAAGCAGAAGGAAGGAAATAATAAAAACCACAGCAGAAATAAATATATAGAGACTAAAAAAAAATACAAAATATCAATAAAACCAAGATCCGGTCTTTTGAAAGGATAAATAAGATTGATAAAGATTTAGTCAGGCTAACCAGAAAACAAAAAGAGAGGATCCAAATAAACAAAACCCAAAATGAAAGAGGTAAAGTAACAACTGACCCCACAGAAATACACAGGATTGTAATAAAATACTTTGAACTATTATACTCCAACAAATGGGACAACCTAGATTAACTGGACATATTTCTAGAAAAATATAACCTTCCAAAACTTAATCAGTAAGAAACAGAAAATCTGGAATAGACTGATAACTACTGATGAAATTGAAGCAGTAATAAACAAACAAACAAACAAACAAAAAACACCATATACACACAGAGAGAAAACAAAAGCCCTGGTCCAGACAGATTCACAAGGGAGTTTTACCAAATTTCAAAGAAGAACTAACACCTCTACTCCTCAAACTATTCCAAAAAATTCAAGAGGAAGGAACACTTCCAAACTTTTGAAGAGGCCAGCAGCACCCTAATTCCAAATCCAGATAAAGACATGACAAAGAAAGAGAACTACAGACCAATATTCCTCAGCAAAATTTTAGCAAACCAGATGTAGCAATACATTAAAAATATCATACATCATGAACAAGTGGGATTTATTCTGGAGAAGCAAGGCTGATACAAGATTCTCAGATTAATAAATGTGATAAAGCACATAAACATATTGCAAGATAAAAATCACACATTATAACAATCGATGCAGAAAAAGCATTTGTCAAAATCCAACACTTTTTTTGTTTTGTTTTTGTTTTTCAACACTCTTTTTTGATAAAAACTGTCAGCAAAGTGGAAATAGAAGGAACATACCTCAACCTAATAAAGGACATATATGACAAACCTACAGCCAACACCATGTGCAATTGGAAAATACTAAAAGCATTTCCCCTAGAACAAGACAGGAATGCCTTCTTTCACTACTCTTGTTCAACATATTTCTGGAAGTCCTGGCCATAGTGATCAGACAAGAAAAAGAAATAAAAGGCATCCAAACTGGAAAGGAGGAAATAAAACTCTCATAATTGGCAGATGACAAGATACTATACATAGAAAATCCTAAAGACTACTTCAAAAAACTACCTGATTTAATAAATGAATTCATAAACATAGTAGGATACGAAATTAGCATCCCAAAATCCATAGCATTTTTATATGCCAATAGTGAACTTTCAGAAAGAGAACTTAAAAAAAATCCCATTTACCATTGCAACAAAAAAATTAAGATACTTAGGAATAAACTTAACCAAGGAGGTAAAAGACCTGTATTCTGAAAACTATAGGGCATTGAAAAAAGAGACAGAGGAAGTCGTATACAAATGGAAGAATATACTGTGTTCATGGATTGGTATTCATAGACATTATAATGTTTAAACTACCTAAAGCAATCTATAGATTCAATGCAATCCCTATTAAAATACCAACAGCATATTTCACAGCCCTAGAACAAATACTCCAAAACTTTATATGACATAAAAAAAAAAAAAAATCCCTGAGTAGCAACAGCAATCTTGAGAAAGAACAACAAAGTTGGAGGAATCACAAAACCAGATATCAAATTATACTACAAAGCTGCGGTATTCAAAATAACCTAGTACTGGCACAAGAACATGAACATAGATCATTGGAACAGAACAGAGAACCCAAAAATTGACCCAAGCCACTATGCTCAATTAATATTTGATAAAGGAGGCAAGAGCATACATTGAAACAGAGACAGTCTCTTGAACATATGGTTTTGGGAAAATTGAGCAGGTACATACAAAAAAATGAAACTAAATCACCAATTTATACCCTACACAAAAATAAACTCAAAATGGATAAAATACTTAAATGTAAGATGTGAAAACCATAAAAATCCTAGAAGAAACCATAGGCAGCAAAGTCTCAGATATCTCTCATATGTTTACTGATACCTCTCCTAGGACAATGGAAATGAAGGAGAAAATAAACAAATAGGGTTACATAAAAATATAAAGCTTCTGCATAGCAAAAGAAACCATCATCAAAATAATAAGAGAGCCCTCTACATGGAAGAACAATCTTTGCCAATAATACCTCTCATAAAGGGTTACTATCCAAAATATATAAGGAGCTCATACAATGTAACAAATGGAAGAAAAACAATCCAATTGAAAAGTGGGCAAAGAACTTAAATAGACACTTCTCCAAAGTGGACAAACAGGCCAAGACACATGAAAAATGCTCAAAATCACTAATCATCTGAGGGGGTACTGGGGGTATGGAGCCACTGAGCAAAAAAAAAAGGGAGGGGAGTGAAAGAACTCATAGACATGGACAACAGTGTGGTGATTGTAGCAGGGAGGGGGAGCAGAGAAGGAATGGGAGGAGGTAGACAAGTTTATGGGGGAGATAAATGGTGACAGAAAAAATTAAATTCTATTTAATAATAATTAAATAAAAAGATAGACAACCCTATCTCCACACATACACACATTTGTGGGCACGCACACACACATACTCAATACTATGCTACACTGACAGAAAAGGTACCCCTGACCTAAGATTCTTATAAAACACCCAAATCAACAAAATAAAATACATAATTACTAAGTATTTTAGGGTTAGAACATCAAACCTACTCAAGTTCATAAAAATTACCCCTTCATAATAACACATGAAGAAGAAAACTGTAACAAAATACTCCATACTAAATTAAATATCTTCAAGTAAGCATTTGGAGGTATGCAAAGCATTTCGAGGTAAGAAATTCAAAAATTAAAGGCAGAAAAGGACAGTAAGAAGTTTTTAAAAGATTAGATTTAACATAGAAAATGTGTGAAAGAAAAAGTCAAAACCATCGAGACTCAAAGATTAAGTCACAAAGCCCCACAGGAGAATAGATCCAAATAAAATTTTACTAGAAGCATTGGAGCAAGCCTGAGAAGCAACAAAGAGAGTGAAAATGAGGGACAGGAACAAAATGGATCAATACTATATGGCTGAAATAAAAGAAGGCCTAAGGAGGAAAATATACAAGGTTCTAAAAATAAAGATAAAACAATTTAATAGAATACTTAAAACTACTTCCCAAGAACACTTCTGGAGGTAAGAAAATACTAAAATGTACATACTGAAAAGGTCTAAGAGATAACTTGGAAACTTAACCAGAATGATAACTTTGAAAACATACCCTAATAAAACTATTAAATTTGCCAAAACTGGTTTGGCTCAGTGGATAGAGAGTCGGCCTGCAGACTGAAAGGTCCCAGGTTCGATTCTGGTCAAGGGCATGTACCTTGGTTGTGGGCACATCCCCAGTAGGGGGTGTGCAAGAGGCAGCTGATCAATAGTTCTCTCTCATTGATGTTTCTGACTCTCTATCCTTCTCTCTTCCTCTCTGTAAAAAAATAAAATACATTAAAAAACTATTAAATTTTAAAAAGAAATTAAAAAACGAAACAAAACAAACAAAAAAAACCTTCAAGTACAAGGATCAAAACTGAAATTCATACTATTATCAATTACCCTAACCACAGCTTATAATGCCAAGTAACAATGGAGCTGTATTAAAAACAACTCAGAAAGAATAACTGAACTTACAATTTTCTATTTAGACAAACTGTCCGTTAAGTATCAAGATATAGAAAAACTTTAAACAAGCAAGGTAGTAGAATATTCTGAACCCATGTTTCCTTCTTGAGCAACATATTGTATGAGCTCCATCCTACCTAATAAAAGAGCAGTATGCAAATTAACCATACCTCTGCTACACCCATAAGCCATGCCCACCAGCCAATCAGAGCGAGTATGCAAATAAACCCAACCAAGATGGCTACAGCCACAGAGAGCAGGAGGGAGGCTTGGGTTTCTCTGGCAATGGAAGAAGCCAAGCTTTCCGCCTACCCTACTGGCCTAAGCCTCCTCTCCAGGCTACAAAGTTTCAATTATAGAAGGTAAACAAATCCAAACAGAAATGGCGGCAGCCATGGAGCAAGCAGGAGACTTGGCTCCGCTCCAGGCTACAGTTTCAATTGTAGAAGGTAAATCTATCCCCCACTTGGGTTGCCAGGGATGTGGCTAGCCTTCAAACCACAACAAGCCCCTTGCTCAGGCCACTCCATGCTCCAAGGGAACCTCCACCCTGTTCCAGGACACCCTTCTTGGACCCCACCCATGCACCAGGCCTCTATCCTATCTAATAAAAGAGTAATATGCAGATTGACCATCACTCCAACATACAATATGGCTGCCCCTATGTGGTCAAAGATTCTGCCTCCATGAGGACACAAGATGGCAATCACAAGATGGCCAGCAGGGGAGGGCAATTGGGAGGGACCAGGCCTGCAAGGGAGGGCAGTTGTGAGTGATCAGGCAAGCAAGGAAGGGCAGTTGGGAGGGACCAGGCCTGCAAGGGAGGGCAGTTGGAGGCAATCAACTCTTCAGGGGAGGGCAGTTGGGGGTGATCAGGCCAGCAGAGGTGGGAAGTTGGGAGCAAACAGGCTGGCAGGGTAGCAGTTAGACATCAATCAGGCTGGCATGGGAGTGATTAGGGGGTGATCAGGCTGGCAGGCAGAAGCAGTTAGGGGCAATCAGGAAGGCAGGCAGGCGAGTAGTTGGGAGCCAGCAGTCCTGGATTGTGAGAGGGATCCAAGATTGTAGAGGGTGCAGGCTGCACTGAGGACACCCCCATGCATGAATTTCGTGCACCAGGCCTCTAGTCCACTATGAGATGAGGGAGGAAACCTGAGCAAAACAACTAATGATGAGCACCAATAATTAATTATAGATGCAAGACTTAAAGGCAGGAATCTAAGTGGAAGAACAACATGCTATATATTATATATAATGTATTTTATGTGCAGGAGAGTAGAAATTATATGGCTAAAAAATACATAGTTTTAAAAATACCATTATAAACAGCATGATAGTAAAGGAGAAAATAAGAAAACAGAGGATGACTGAGGACCTAATGCCCAGCATAGTGACCATAGTCAACATATAAACTTCAAAGTGCTAAGAGACTTGGTTTTAATTGTTCTCCAGCACACGTGCGCGCACGCGCGCGCGCACACACACACACACACACACACACAAAATGATAATTATGTGATGTAATATAGCTAATGCTACAGTGGTAATCATTTTGCAATGTATAAATGTATCAAATCAAAACATTGTATATCTTAAACTTAAGACAATATTATATGCCAATTGACTCAATTGAAAAAAGAAAATAGAGGACTAAGGCTCTTAGATAATATTACATAAAAAGTAACCATATAAACCTGATGATTTCTCATTCTATATCTTTTTTAAAATGGCATTAGGATTTTAATGGGGATTACATTAAATCTGCATATTGCTTTGGGTAATATGATCATTTTAACTATGTTGATTCTTCCAATCTACAAACATGGGATTTTTTTTTTCATTTTGATGTGTGGTTTTCAATATCTTTTAATAATCCTTTGTAATTTTCAACATATAGGTCCTTCATATTCTTTGTCAAGTTTATTCTGAGGTATTTTATTCTTTTGATTACTATTGCAACTAATTTTTTTTCCATTTACTTAAGTTTTGTTGTTGGTATACAGGAGGGCAATGGATTTTTGCACATTGATTTTGTATCTGGCAACTTGGCTATAGATCCCAAATAGCCAAAGAAATCTTGAAAGAAAGAAAAAAAAAGCTGGAGGTATCATACTACTTGACTTCAAATTATACTACAGAGCTACGATAATCAAAACAGCATAGTATTGGCAGAAAAACAGACACACTGATCTGTGGAACAGAATACAGAGCCTGGCTATGAAACCACACATATATGGACAGATAATTTTCAACAAAGGAGCCAGAAATGTACATTGGAATAAAGACAGTCACTTCAATAAATGGTGCTGGAAGAACTGGAAAGCCACATGCAAACGAATGAAATGGGATTACAGTGTGGCCCCATGTACAAAAGTTAATTCAAAATAGATCAAAGACCTAAAATATAACACCCAAAACTATAAGTTACAGAGAAAATATAGGTACCAAACTTATAGAACTGGTTTGTAGAGAACATTATATAGATTTAACCCCAAAGGCAAGGGAGGTAAAGGCAAAAATAAATGAATGAGGCTATATGAAACTGGAGAGCACAGCAAAAAGAAATGGACAAAAAAACAAGAAAGCAGCCAATCAGATGGGAGATGATATTTGAAAACAGTAGCTCTGGCAAAGGTTTAATTTCCAAAATATGCAAAGAACTCATAAAACTCAACACCAAACAATCCAATCAAAATGTAGGCAGAGGGCCTGAAAATACACCACTCTCAGATAGACATACAAATAGCCAATAGATATATGAAAATACTAGAGACCCAGTGCATGAAACTTGTGCATAGGGTGTGTGTTTTGGGGGGGGGGGGTCCCTCAGCCCAGCCTGCACCCTCTCCAATCTTGGACCCTTTGAGGGACGTCTGACTGTCTATTTAGGTCCGGACATCCCTCTCACAATCCAGGACTGCTGGCTCCCAACTGCTCACCTGCCTACCTTCCCAATTGCCCCTAACTGCTTCTGCTTGCCAGCCTGATCACCCCCTAACCACTCCCTCCCAGCCTGATCAACACCTAACTGCTCCCTGGCCAGCCTGATTGCCTCTAACTGTCCTCCCCTGCCAGTCTGGTCACCCCTAACTGTCGGCCCCTGCAGGCGTGGTCCCCGCAACTGCCCTCCCCAACTGCACTCCCCTGCTGGCCCAGTCACCCCTAACTGTCCTCCCCTGCTGGCCTAGTCCCCCCGCTCCCAATTGCCCTCTCTTGCTGGCCTGGGTCCCCCCCAACTGCCCTTCTCTGCCAGCCTGGTCACCTCCAACTGGTCACAACTGCCCTCCCCTACAGGCCATCTTGTGCCCACGTGGGGGCAGCCATCTTTGAACGCATGGGGGCGGCCATCTTGTGTCCTTGAGTGACAGTCAATTTGCATATTACTCTTTTATTAGATAGGATGTTCAACCTCACTTGCAATTAGGAAAATGCAAATCAAAACTACAGAACTTATACCTGTTAGAGTGGGCATTATCAACAAGACAAATAATAATACGTATTAAAGAGGTTGTGAAAAAAAGGGAGCCCTCATCCACTGCTGCTGGAATGTAGACTGGTGCAACCACTATAGAAAGCAGTCTGGCAATTCATCAAAAAAAATTAAAAATAGAGCCACCATTGGAGTCTCCACCTGCCACTTCCAGCCCACCACCCTGTAGCCAATGCAGCTGTGAGGAGCTGTGTAGGAATGGTGTTGGGCGCAGGGCCTGTCTCACAGGTCTCAGTCTCCAGGTGCCCCGAATAAAGATAGCAGTGATGCTGAATCTGGCAAGCAAACTGAAACAGGATGATGGTCTCAAAGGGTCCTGGATGCTAGCCACAGCCTCTGACTCTACTTGGAGAGTGTTTGTGAGAAACAGGCTGCTTGTTAAAGAGGAGGGTTACTACCAGAGTGGAAAATTTCAGTTTGAAATAGAAGTTCCTGATGCATACAATGTGGTGCCACCCAAAGTGAGATGCTTGACCACGATCTGGCACCCCAACATTACAGAGACAGGTGCGATATGTCTGAGTTTACTGAGAGATTATTCAATCAATGGCTGGGCTCCCAAGAGGACACTAAAGGATGTTATTTGGGATTAAACTCTTGTTTTACTCATCTTCTGAACTTCAATGACCCACTGAATATGGAGGCTGCAGAGCATCACCTGTGGGATAAGGAGGACTTCCAGAACAAAATGGAAGACTACATTAAGGGTACACCAGATGATGGAAAGGGTGCTCTACTAGAGGGTACTCTCCAGCTCTCAAGGGGGCCTCCATTCCAGTCCTTATGTCCTACAGATCCACTGGTTCTGCTGAGTTCTGTGACATGTCCTGTGGAAGAACCTCTTTACGACTGCCCATTGTAGACAGAGTTCCACATAATACAGCAAGAAAATGCATTGTCTGCTTACCTTAATATGTTTACTTTGTGAACCTGTACTGTGTAGGCTGAGGAAATGCTTGAGAAGTTGTAATGAACTTAGAATCAGAGCTTGCTTCTTACCTTCCCCCAAATCACTTCCCTGCACAGCAATGTCAATGACCTGCCAGGAGTTGACAGGTGGGTGTCTCGAGCCCACTACAAACTGTGATCGAATGATAGTCTCTTATCTCCTCCCATGAATGTCGGCCCTCCCTCAATGTCTGAGGCTTCCCAGAATGCAGTCATTGACTGTAGATCTCTTACTGAAATGTGTATTTTATTTAATGTAAGTATATTTTGGAATGGATTTGTAATTTGTACAATTTAATGTTTTGTTTTTTCTATTCTCCTTTAGTTTGTATCTTCATTGTATAAAGCAGAAAGAAGAATCTTGGATCAAGCAATTATTGAAGAGAAATACAAAGAAAATATGGAAAACATGCATTCTGCCCAAATGCAAAAGAGAAAGAAAGAAAAGAACAAAACTACTATATGACCCAACAACCCCATTACTGGGTATATACCCAAAAAACTTGAATTCACTTATTCACAAAGATATATGCATTCCTATGTTCATTGCAGCATTATGCATGGTAGCCAAAACATGAAAACAACCAAAGTGACCTGAGATAGAGGACTAGATAAAGAAGATGTGGTGCATATACATAATGGAATACTACTCAGCCATAAGAAAAGGTGAAATAACACCATTTGCAACAACATGGATGGACCCTGAAAACATTATGCTAAGTGAAATAAGTTAGACCAAAAAAGCTAAGAACCATATGATTTCACTCATGTGTGGAATATAAAGCAGAAACTTATGAACACAAACAGCAGTGTGGTGGTTGCCAGAGGGAATGGGGTGTAAGAGTGTGGGGAAAGGAGTTCTAATATGATGTGATAGGAAATTATCTGACTTTGGGTGGTGGGAACACGGTGCTATATACAGATTTTGTTACTTAGAAATATACACATGAAACATATGTGTTCATGTTGACCAATGCCACCCCAATAAAATTTAAAAAAAGAAAAAGTAACCAATGAAAAAATACAAAACTTCCCAAATACCAAAAGAAAGTTTAAAAAGCAAACACATATAAATCATAGCAATTACAAATAAGTTGCACATTAGAATTATAAGATTTTATGATAGTTGAAAACTTCAGTCATATTAGTAAATATAAATGTGATTAAATTCCTTATTAAAATAAAAATATTTTTAATTTGGCTAACAAGGCAAGAGCCAATTCTAGCTGCACAGAAGAAATATACCTGAAGTAAAGCATTTCAGAAAGACAAACAGTTGGAAAACTATAGCCCACGGGCCAAATGTGGTTTATTACCTGTTTTGTATGGCCCAGGAGCTAATAATAGCCCCTACGTTTTTAAATGGTAAAAACTCAAAAGAAGAATAACACATCATAACACATGAATATTATATAAAATCCAAATTTCAGAGTCCAAAAATAAAGTTTTATTGGAACACAACCCATCTCATTCATTTATATATTCATTTTGTCTGTTTGTGTGCTACAAAAGCAAAGCTAAGTAGTTAAAACAGAGACCAGGGATATGCAAAGAATCAGGGATATACCAATCTAGGTTCTCTGAATACACACACACACACACACACACACACACACACACACACACAAATGGGTTCACAGGGAGTCTATGAAATCTTCAAAGACCAGAATAGTAATGCTTCATAAATTGTTCCAGAGCACTGAAAATAAAGAAAAACATATTATTTTTTATGAAACAAGTATAACATTGACACCTAAACCAGATTTTTAAAAGTATTTTTTAAAAAGAGAAAATGACAGATGAAAGTCATATATAGGTATTATTGCCAAAGTTTTAAATAAAATATTAGAAAACAAAATTCAACATCACATTAAGAACATTTTACACGTTGACCAAATGCTATCTATTCCATGCACCAAAAATGTCCTCCAAGTGGATCAGGGATCTAATATAAAAATTGAAGCCACACAAAAACATGTGTGAATTCCTTTCTAGTACACATGTTATTGCATGATTTGTGCTACAAGACAAGACAACAACAACAAAAATTACAAGAAGAATAAACCAGAAACTAATGAGATTGGTTATCTATAGGGAGGGGTGGAAACAAAATGAAAAGGAGTGGAGTTGGAAATGGGATAGAAGGAATAGGAAAGTGATAGATCTCTGAGTAATACCCTTTTGTGTCATAAAACCATGTAATTACTATACAGATTGAAAAAATAAATACATCAAATACCAGTAGTAGTAAGAGAAGGGAAGAAATACAAACAGAAAAACAGATCTTCTTATTCAAATAAATAACATAATTATTACAACACACTGAAAAAAGGGGAGAAAAGACAAAAGCAACTTTGAACACACTTCTTTGATTATATGCTTTTAGGCTAAGGACAAAACACAATGTAAATAAATATTTAATCCTTGTTAGTAGTTTTTTTTTTCTTCCCACAGAATTAGGGGTCAGCAATTATGAAACTATTTTTCTATATATTCAAGGTTTGAGTAAATAAGTAAATATATTACATATAATGGGGAGTTAATGTCAGGGAAATTATAAATATAAAAATTAAATGAATGTGTTGGATGGCTAAAATAAAGCTCTGGGATGCTGGTTGTATTGAAAGCTTCATGGTTGAATTCATGAAGGTGTCAGTATGAAGCCACAGTTTTTTATATATACAGGTAGACAAAGATGTATAATACACACACAAATACACATTTCCTAATTTCATCCATTGAGTAGGCCTAGAAAAAATGATACCCTAGCTGACCTAGCACTCGAATTCTAGTTTCTAAATACCATTTTCCAGTAAAAAGAATCAGAACTCATGCAAAAGATGATCCTGAAATATCTTGTGCCAGAAAATGAGAAAGTGTCCAACGAATGATGAGGAAGGCCATTATAAAAAAATTTTAGATAAGCCAGCTTGACAAATCCTGGAAAATTTTAGCATCAAAATAAATAATAGTAAAGGATTATAGCCCTCTCTTTCCGAGTGTGTAAAACTCTGTCAAATAGTCACTAGGAGTTAAAATTCCTGAGGGCTAAAAGCATGACTTCCTCTAGTAAATGCAGATGCATTTTAAACAGTTCACAGCTTGATTAATGCCTTTGTGGTAGAATGAGAAGCAGTGAATGAGGCATAGCTGCTCTACCAATAGCGTAAGGCAGTGAAGACAGACTTAGGCACAAGTACGTGTGTTCATCCTTACTGTATTCATATATATTTAAAAAATATAACAACAGAAGAGCCATGCTCTGATAGAAGCACAAATATCTGATATCTAGGTCAAGCAGACAGATGGCATTGTGAGGGAGACTGGAAGTAGAACACATGATGTGCGCATGTGTACACACACACACACACACACACACACACACACACCAGGAAATGGGATGAAATGACCCAAGGTGAAAGGGCTAGTGAACAACAGCTAGCCCTAACATTAATGTGAGCTAAGATATGAAAGAAGAAATGTTTATTGGATATCTATCACTATGTTCCTGTTCAGCTTCCCTTCCCTAGTAACAGAACACTTCTTTTCTGCAGTAAACTCAATCTGCAAATGTATCCCATCCCCATTGTCCTAGGGTTCAGGAAACAAAGGTACCAGGCTTGAGCAGTCAGTGTGCCCTATATGCCCTGGCCAGATGATTAGTTCCCACTGGGTACTTGGCCTAATAAGTGGAGCCAGAATACTCTGCAGCAGTGCTGCCCAGCCTGTCATGTACACTTGCATCACCGGGACCTTTTAGAAATGATGGCTCTGATCCAAAAGGAAAAGGACAGGCTTGAGATTCTGGATTTCTAATAAGCTCCCCAGTGATGCTGATGTTGCTGGTCCAGGGTCACAGTTTTGAACATGAAGGCTCTTCAGAAACATTCTGCCAGTGTGTTCTTTGTCATTAGATTACACACTCACAGAAAACAGAGGTTGTGTATTTATCACTCCCCATGGTGTCTTATTATCTTATTGCTATTTTATTGCTATGTTCTTCAACAACCAACTGGAAAGAAATTTTAAATTCTTTACATGAAAGAGATAGAGAAAGTATTTTTATGAAGTGGTAAAAAATGTGAAGGAGGAGGATCAGTTATGCGCTACCACCCTCTGAATATCCAAAAACAGTCCTACATCTTGACCTCATGCAGCTATGAAATATTAGCATCACTTTTACAATCCCTCCAGGGGATCATTATGAAGAATCACAAGGCAATACACCTGAAGTGAAAAAAAAAAATCCCAAAGATGAGGATTAAAGGAATTTCAGAAAAATATTATTAATCCGCTTTACAGGTTTATTAAAAGCTTCCTAAACACTATGGTCTCTAACATGACATCTACAATTGATACTGTCAATTTATTTTTTTCATGCCTAATTATCTTCATTTATTTTTCTCATAATTTTTTTCTAAGATGGGGAAACCTGGGCAAAACTACATTTATGATGATTTTGATATTTTTAATTTAAATTCTTTATTGTTTAAAGTAATACAAGAGACTCCTTTTCCCCTCATTGCCTCTCCCCGGCCACTCCCACCCCCCAGCACATGCCCTCACTCCCCCTACTGCCTGTGTCCATTGGTTATGCTCATATGCATGCATACAAATTCTTTGGTTGATCTCTTACCTCTTCCCTGTCTTCCCTCATAGGTTGGACAGTCTGCCTCTGGTTCTGTTATTGTTCATCAGTTTATGTTGTTCATTATATTCCACAAATGAGTGAGATCATGTGATATTTATCTTTCTATGACTGGCTTATTTCACTTAGCATAATGCTTTCCAGTTCCATCTATGCTGTCGCAAATGGTAAGAATTCCTTCTTTTTTATCGCAGCATAGTATTCCATTGTGTAGATGTACCACAGTCTTTTAATCCACTCACCTGCTGATGGGCAATTAGGCTGTTTCCATATCTTAACTATTGTAAATTGTGCTGCTATGAACACAGGGGTGCATATATCCTTTCTGATTGGTGTTTCTGTTTTCTTGGGATATATTCCTAGAAGTGGGATTACTTGGTCAAATGGGAGTTCCATTTTTAATTTCTTGAGGAAACTCCATACTATTTTCCAGTCAATTTATTTTTAAGCCAAAAGGAAGAAATCTTGTCAAAATAAATTTCCAAAGTCTAGCCAACAGTTTGAACTACATTGTAAGATATCTTCGAAGTGTATCATTAAGTCGCTGCAATACCTTTTCATGTGCCCAGAACAAGAAATTGAATTGATTCACTTCCCTTTAAGGCAATAATCCAGAAGTATCTTCCTTATTTGTAGAGAATTCCATTTTCCAACTCCCTTACTTGTATATTTAAAGGGGAAAATAACTTCCTCTTTTATCCAAGGCATGATTAAAAGTCCAGTGATTTTTAAGATCAGACAATAATTTTCCTTCTCAGCCAAGTTAAGTTTTGTCCCTTCATAAAAGTCATCTTCAATAGTAAAAACTAATATGGAGAAAGCAACTAATTCAATCCACCTAAGAGCCTATTCACATGCCCACAGATGCAACTAATTCAATCCACCTAAGAGCCTATTCACATGCCCACAGATGCAACTAATTCAATCCACCTAAGAGCCCATAGATGCATGCACGTGCGCACACACACCACACACACACACACACACACACACACACACACACACACAATTTCTCAACAGTACACTCCCCAAAGGATAAGTGCATATATAATAATCCTATTTGTCCTTCAGGTTACCCTGTCTCCAGGATGGGAGTGTTCTCTTCAGCTCCACCCCTCCTAGAGAGGTAGCTCTAAGTTTTCCCTTTCAGGAGAGATGTATTAGGAAGCCTGATTGTAGATGCATTTCTAAACTGTGTTCGGCTATTCTGTATTCCATTTGTCTGATTCCAATATCTTTCAATTGGTTAAAAATTAGAGCATAAAAGAAAGGATACGTTGTCAATCACCTCCTCAAACATCTAAAGTCAGCAGCTTCTATAGACATATATAATCCTTATAAATTTATTCCTAATTTAACACAGCTTTTAGATTAGTCAGGGGGAAAAAATCTCTCAATAGTTGATTTCTTCTACTGTATCTGTTAGTAACAAGATTCACATATTGTTGATTATTTGTAACTTAAGCCACAAAGGGGAAAGAAAAGTAAAGGTATTTTAACAGTTTTGAGTACTAAGAAAATGAATTTCCTTCAAGCCAAGTGGCACTTCCAATCCTGGGAATTAGGATAGTAAAGCCCTATTTCTCAACTATAGGAATACTTTATGAAACAAGCTGAGTTTCCAACAAATATCAATACATTCTGAAGATCAGCAAAATAATTTCCTCCTTAAAATAGCAACTAGTACTACAATAGACAACTACAGGGCAATTACAGTTTCTTTAATTTTCTTAAATAGAAATAGCTTCTTCTCTGGATACATAATTGATACAGGGTTACTTTTATTGTCAGGCTAAAGTGTGGCTTGAGGAAAAAATATAAAGGTAAAATTATGAGCCATTTTCAGTGAAATTTTGAAAATGGCCTGGAGGATAATCTTGCCCTGTAATGAAGGAAAAGTCAAACCCCAAAGCTTGGAGTCCAGTGACCTTTAGACATGTAATTACTAAAAGAGGTCATTAGAAAACTTGTAATAGCATTCCTTCCTCAAAAATAACAAAATGAAAATTTTTAAAAATTTCAATGACACCATAAAGAGAAAGCAGCATTGTTTCACTAAGGGAAAGAAGTATTTTTTCTCTGACATTGTTTACTAGTAGAACTTCCAGTGTATAGAGAACATAAAAGAAAAATTATATTTGACAGTTTTGTTATTGCTTTTAAATGCCCTGCAAATACTGCAGGTCCTATTGCATGTACCCTAGGGCACACAGCAATAACAGAATGGTTTCATTTCTATAGATTTTTCTTTTATCTGGAAGTTCTGGGCAAGATGCTTACTGACAAATCAATAGATTGACCTGGAAGCCAGAAACAACCACTAAGAGAATTATGATTGTTTAAGCCTTTAAACCTCACATGTCTAGGTATTAAACATAGTCCAAATGACTTAGCATTGAAAGGAGACCCACAAAACAAGTTCTTAGACCACACAGAAAAATATTTCTACTTGAGGGATTCAATTCTTTTTGAAAATTTTGTTGATATAAGAGTAATATTTTTACTGAGATCTTATACATACTAGTTACTGAACAATACAGACATACTCCCCTGCCCTTTTCAAATTCAGAGTCTAACAGGGAGAACAATTTAAAATGAAATTACAATAAACTATAAACACTGCAATAATAGTGGAAATATAGGAAGTTATGAAAGAATGTAGCATGACCCATAGTATTTTTCAGACTTTTAAAACCTAATCCATACTGAGAAATTTCTGGAATCTAATTGCAGCATGTTATAATAAATGCAAGAAGTCCTCAAAAAGTTGAAGTGCTTCTATATTCAGCCGGGCTGAATCATATTGCCTGCTGCAATAGCCGAAAGCATTTCCCCAAACCTGAAAAAGATGCATATATTATTGCCTGTTGCCAGAAAGCTGAGGGCATTTTAATCTACATGTTATTACCTGCTGCTGGCCAAACAGCTGAGCAGCAGAGGGCAGTTCCCCCAGCCTGACAATGCCTACTGTATACTAAACCTTAACTTTGATATGTATTTCTGCTTTGCCTTAGGGAAAATACTATCTAATAAGAGTAATGTGCAAATCAATCATCACTCCACCACAACCACCAGCCAATCAGAGCGAGTATGCAAATAAACCCAACCAAGATGGCTACAGCCACAGAGAGCAGGAGGGAGGCTTGGGTTTCCCTGACAATGGAAGAAGCAAGCTTTCTGCCTGCCCTGGCCCCTAAGCCTCCATTCAAGGCTACAAAGTTTCAATTATAGAAGGTAAACAAATTCCAACAGAAATGGTTGCCACCATAGAGCAAGCAGGAGGCTTGGCTCTGCTCCAGGCTTCGAAGTTTCAATTGTAGAAATAAATAAATCCCAGATTCCAGGGCCTCCTCTTGGGTTGCCGGGGGGTGTGGCTGGCCTGCAAACCACCACAGGCCTCTCTCGCTCAGGCTGCCCCACATCCCAAGGGAACCTGCACCCTGATCCAGGACACCCTTCAGGGCAAACCATCTGGCCCCCATCCAAGCAGCAGGCCTCTATCCTATCTGATAAAAGAGCAATATCCAAATTGACCATCATTCCAATACACAAGATGGCTGTCCTCATGTGGTCAAAGATCCTGCCCCCATGTGGACACAAGATTACCATCACAATATGGCCAGCAGGAGAGGACAGTTGAGAGGGACCAGGCCTGTAAGGAAGGGCAGTTGATGGTGATCAGGCAAGCAGGGGAAGGTAGATGGGAGCGACTAGGCTGGCAGAGGAGGGAAGTTGGGGTGACCGAGCCTGCAGGGGAGGGCGGTTAGAGGTGACCAGGCCTGAAGGGGAGAACAGTTAGGGGCAAACAGGCTGGCAGGGGAGCAGTTAGGCATCAATCAGGCTGACAGGGGAGTGTTTAGGGGTGATCAGGTTGGTAGGCAGGCAAGCAGTTGGGAGCCAGCAGTCCTGGATTATGAGAGGGATGTCCCATATTGGAGAGGGTGCAGGCTGGGCTGAGGGACCCACCACCCCTGCCCAATACACGAATTTCATGCACCAGATCTCTAGTTGTGTTAATAAAGAGCGAGGAGTCCAGAGATTCAGAGGAACTTGGTTACTGAAACTAGGTTTCCTCCGGCTCCCCCATGTATTCAAAATTTACATTTACATTTCTAGTCTCTATTAATTTACATGCAGCCCTTCTCCAGATTCCTGAACCCTTCTAGATGCTGAGAAACAATATGGCAAGAAATTGTAACCCGCAAATGAATGCATATATATAATTAAAACTGAAAAAATTTCATGAAACAATATTTGTCAGTAAGTTTGCGACTAATTGACATTTTCTATTAATTTTCTAGTCTTGATTCACTAAATTGATTTTAGGATCCCTCTAGAAGATTTGACTTGAAGTCTGAAAAGCACAGACCAGTGGTATTTTTAAGTCAGCTGCATCACTTGTTAAAAATATGAATTCCTGAGCCCCACCTAAAACTATTGAATTAGAATCCATGAAAGATGAAGCACAGAAAGAAGGCTCCCCAGATGATTTTTAGACATATTAAAGTTTGAGAAATTGTGGTGTCATTTCATCTGAAATCTAAAGGAAGCTCAGGATTTACTCAGAGACAGGACAGAAAAATGTTACTGCCAGAAGCCAGAGGAGATACAAAGACTAAGTGGGAAAGGGGGAGCATGATATGTTTAAGGA
Source organism: Pipistrellus hanaki (assembly GCF_964339955.1). Classification (NCBI taxonomy): domain Eukaryota; kingdom Metazoa; phylum Chordata; class Mammalia; order Chiroptera; family Vespertilionidae; genus Pipistrellus; species Pipistrellus hanaki. The sequence goes on from NC_140503.1 coordinate 105,752,289, forward strand.
AGTTCAGTAAAAGAGGAGCTTAAGGCAATAAGGATGGAGAAGTAGGCATGACTCTTTCTGCAAGCTCCCTCTTCTAATCTCTTTCATACCACCTCAAGAATGATACAGAAGTATTCAGATTTAAAAAGAAAGGACATTTTTAAATAGAGAAAGTAGACTGGTAGTTGCCAGGAGCTTGGGGAGGGAGAAATGGGGAGTTGTTGTTTAATTTGACCTTTTATCTGACTCCTTTCACAAAGATACTGAATTCCCCTTAGTTATAGAGGTCATAGCAACTACGCCCTTTTAGGCAAACAATGCACTAGAATTATAAACCTTCTTTCTGGTGTTTGGTGTATTTTTTTTTAAAGCTTCTAAAAATTTTCTACATTTGGAGAATGAAAGAAAAGAGAGATTGAAGAAAAGAAGAAATTACAACCTAACCTTGTAACTTTGCAACTATCTCAGTGGAGGAGATGAAACTGACCCATTTTGGCTACAGAGCATAAACTACCTCCAGAAGGTAGCATATATTGGTCTGTGACAAAATTTGTGTTTAGAAAGTTTTTCCTTTTGAGATCATAAAACTGTGATCTCTAAATTAACAAATATTCTTTCATTTGGGGGGTATCATAACTAAATGGTTACCAAATCCAGCACTGAATTGCCATTAGAATTATCACTATGAATCTGCTAGAGCAGATCACCCAGTGGCTACTATGTATCTTCAAATTCTCCAAGGATATCTTTATATGCAGCCTATGTGGGGAAATCACTCAAAGGAAGGACAGTTATAAGGAAGGCTGCCTGAGCACATGCTCTAACTTCTCTCCACCCTCTCTCTCTTCCATAGCAGTACTAAAATGTTCAGTAACTAGCATGCAGACCAGAAAAGTAAGGAATTTCTGGAATATATAAAACAGATGGAATCAGTAAAACCCAAAATTGCTAAAGAGCCTTAAATGAACAGGATGATTACATTATAAACTAGTAATTGTTGCTGGCAAGGCCTCAGAATATACCCTAAATCAGCCAAAACCGGTTTGGCTCTGTGGATAGAGTGTTGGTCTGCAGACTGATGTTTCTAGATCTCTATCCCTTTCCTTTCCTCTCTGTAAAAAATCAATAAAATATATTAAAAAAAAAAAAAAAAAGAATATACCCTAAATCAGAGGCAGCAAGTGTTGGCAGCAGATATGAGTCACCTGTCAGTAATTATTGAAGGGTTTGGTGACAATCTGCTAGCCTCTCACTCTCAGATTGGCTAACTACTGAACTATCTCCAAAATGGAGAGAGGGCAGTGATCTGGTTAAGTTGTGGTGGCAGAGATGAAGAAAACACCTGCATTCCCAGAAGGCAAGTTTTTGTGCACATTCTAAGGGAAATCTGATTGGGTAGACATCCCCCCATTCTCCCTATCCTATATCTCCTGCAGACAGAAATCCTATACTCACAATTTTCATTCACAGTGATTTTTTTTTTAATGTTTAGAAACAACTGGATCTTTTTTTTAATCTTTATTTTAAAAGTATTACATATGTCCCCTTTTTTCTCCCATTTACCCTTATAGCCAATCCCTGCCTCCCACTTTAACTCATGTTGAGGAGAGAAAAAAAACAGAAAAAAAAACCAACAACTCCATTTAGCCTCTCATTTATAAATATAAACTACCATGCACAAAATCAAGGCAATAAAGAAACAAAAAAGAAAGAGTATTTTTGTTTCTTTCTTTTGTTTAGAGAACAAATACAGGTATTAGGCTCCAGAAAAAAAAAAAAAAAAAAAAAAAGTAAATTCTAGAAATCAAAGAAAACTTTACCCCATTCATAAAATAAGATTCACTAGAAAAAAAAACATAATAATTACTTGGAAATTAGAAGCATAAGAGCCAAGAAAAAACAAAATGAATCACCCAAACAGCACCCCAGAAGAAGAGGTGAATAATGGAATTTAAGTGATTCCTTTGATTAACCACAGAATGTTTCTCTTAAGATAATCATCAAAAAATGTACTTTGGAAGGCCCCTTCAGCACTTGGTGAGCCGGAGGGATGCCCAGGATTATTATGGTTTGAGAGGAAGTAAGGAAGGGGAGGGAAAGGATCTCACTGCAGTCCCCCAAGGAGTAGACTTAGTGAGTCCACCCTGAGCCTCTACATCCATTTTGCCCAAGTATGTCCTATGCCTTTAATGTCCCAGTACCCTTTACTTTACTAAGCCTACTCTGCTCTTAGGGTTCAGTGCAGGTACCATCTACCTCAGGGAAGGCTTCCTTCACTTCCTGGCTGATTTACATTTTCTGATATTGCCACAACTAAGTTTAACCAACTGAATTATAATTATCCATTCATGTCTCTGTCTTCCTCATGTTCTGAGGGATAACTTAACCAGAAGCACTGAATCTATTCAGATACATAGACTTGAGTATTGGTCATTCATTCTCTATATCTTGCATGCCTACTGATTGAACTAAATGCACTGTTCTAATATCAGCAGGAAAATATACAAAAAGTCTTCTGTCCACCTAAACTCACCATTAAATATAGGTACCTATTCCATCCATTATTATAGCTCTCTGAGTTCAATAAGGTAACATATTTTGGAATTTCCACCAGAAAGGTAATTATTATTATCTGATAACTTATGCAAATTTATTGAACCTTTAAGAATCCAATAAATGGTTAAAACCTAGATGCCCTACTACATAATAGTCAATGCATATTTTTTTTTTTTTTTGTCTCCCTACAATGGATACATGGTTGAATATTTTCATTTGTGAAAAAACTATCTGAGTGTTTTTCAGGAGTCCTAAAAGGTACCAACTTGTAGCTTTCCAGGGCTGTTTCTGTTCCTCTTGACCCCCGTTACCTCTGGGCCACTGAACTGTAAAAACAAGCAAGTCTGTTATTCCAGGATTAGGAGGGTACTTGGGCCCTGAAAAATACTACAAGTACCACTATAAATCATCTGATGCCTCAGTTACCCGAGATATTTGTGTCCTGAGTAATGTTCACAGAAATGTTTTCAAGGCTTGAACTCCAATTTTTACTCCCACTCAGACCCACTATATTTTCTATACCATTTCCTGAACCATGAGTATCAATACGAACAGAGCAGAAAATGTACTCAGACTCAGAAATAGATCAGCTGGAAGTAGCAGAGGAAGAAGGTGAAGGGCTAAGCCCATGTAGAAACAGAGAAAGCAATAGGAAGAAAATTAAATTCCTGAAATTGTTGACTCATTTTTATCACTATGTCTTGCAAAATAGTGCATTTTAAAGGAAATTATATTCATTACATTAAGCATATCCATATTTTGCTGGGTAAAACTCCTTTACAGTTGGGGGAAAAAACCTCCCTATATACAAACAATTAAAACCAACTCCCTATAGACCCAGTGTCACTGAGCAAAGGCTCCTTATCAGATGCACATAGAAGCCAACACTATGGCACTGGCTTTTGAGAAAAGAAAAGGCTTTTGTTTTGCAAATGGAATAAGAAGAGAGGAGGCAAGAGTCAAATCTGTCTTCCCTATCAAGGGTTTGGGGCAAGATTAAGGGGTTTCAGCACTGGATCTTCCTAGACAACGGACTTTTCATTTATGAAAGGGATCCCAGGATCTGGTCATGTTTGGTCTTTTGCTTCCATGTTTGGTCTTTTGCTTCCATGGGGTAGCAGTTAAAAGTGTTACTCATGATTGGTGTTCACAAGTTTTGCTCGCAAACTTTGCTTCTAGATCTTGCTAGAAACAGAATAGGACCAGTCTAAGTTGGTTCTGGGGTACATCAAGGATTTCAGAAGTTAAGATGTCCTGGGGCTCTCGGAATAGCATAATTCCTATACCCAAATTTATATATCTCTTTAAATTATCCCCACAAACAATACAAGAAGCATAGTACTGAATTCCACCACAGGCTGGGAGACCCTAGGGGTCTTCAGTACCTTAAACAATTAATATTGTGACACAAGAGAAACAAAAACCTATTGTGAGAATAAGGAACTATCTTCTCAAAACAGATGTTAATGTCCTTTAAGTAGAAATTCCTTAAAGAAAGTCGAGTGCCCCTTGTATTGCCATTTGAAAAATAAATCCTACCTCCTCAACAAGATAGAAAGGCAGATGGAAGAGCATTCAACACAAACTGAAAGAAAAGGAAAAAAAAAAAAAAAAAAAAAAAAAAAAGTCTTCCAGAAAACTTTAATGCTTTTCCACAGAAAATAAAAAAAGAGGGATTTAAGGTATCTTCTTTGAAATAATGCCTATTTGTAAAGTTCACCATTTGGATTTAATCTCTAACGCTTAGAAATACAGCACAGGGATACAAGTAATACAAGTCTGATAAAGGAGGAAAAAGATGAAAACAGAAAATGCACAAAAACAAACTAGTTTTCAATAATCAAAGCATAGGCCTAGAGGCCAGGAAGAGATGTGCTTTAAACTCTTTTATTCTTAATTCTTACCAAAGAACAGCCTTGAAGTAAAACTAAAGAATTTAGGAGTAGTTAGTTATGAAACCCAGTTCAAACTAAGTGGCCAGGGGGAAGAAGGAAAAGAAAAGAATTCAAGAAGGAATAGAGGTCCCTTCTCACTGAAAAATCTGACTGTTTGTTTCAGCTCCAGTTCTGAAATCTCCCACATTGACCCATTGACAGTGAGGGAGACTTTATCACAATATAAAGAATTGTATGTTTCAAATATTTGTAAAGCAAAACTTATACATTCATATATATGTTAGTATATAGTCTCTTGGCAGCATTCATTCTAAGTAGGGATAACTAGCAAATGTCTCTGACAAATACAGCCAGCTATATCAAAACTGCTTAGTAGATAATTTATGAAAGAAATTCTATTGTAATTCAACTGACCAATGCAATAAGTGTCAAACAAAAGACAGCAAAATTTATGTTGAAATTTCCACATTTTACAAAAGAGCAACCTGAAGTATAATGGAATAAAAAGCATGTTACATAAATTTCATTATTTTAGTATGAGAGGCACTGATACACACAGAGCTTTGTTTTTCTACAAAGAACTTTGTCACCAATGGCCCTATCATTTTCCAATTTAAAATCTCACATGTCAATAAATTCTCCAAGGTACTTACAATCTTGATTTAAAACACTATAAACTACACAATCAAGTTATTAGTAAATGACAAATTGTGAGTTTCCACTTACTTAGATATATTGTTGAAGCTGAGAAACAGACGTTGGAGGCAGGGTAAATTATCCACATCTCTCTAGAAGGAAACAGAAAGCAAAATTTATCAGCCAAAAGCAAAAGAAATATTATAAATGCCTTCTTGCTCAGCTGTTGAAATAAATAGTCAATTCTATTCACTGCAACCTTGCTAGACCATAGCTTTCTCCTGGACATTGAGCTCCATTCTTCTCCACTGCAGATTAAGGGGGAGGGTTTCAGAACATCCGCAGCACAAGCTGCACCACTCACAAGGTAAAACACTGACGAGAACAGAGAGATGCTGCTGCTAGCCTCTTTAAGCATGCTTTTGGGAAAGAAGCCAAAATGCTTCTTCAGCATTTGAATATAGCACAAATGTAGTATGATCAAACATTTGTTAAAATTCATTTTTAAAAGGAAGCCATTCTAATGCTTTAAATTTTAAATTTATGCAATTTGCTTTCCAAATAGTACTAGAATTTCAAAGCAATTTACCTCGCTATTCTGAAACCTTTGGAAATATACCACTCAGTTACAAATGAACAAAGCACAAACAATTCCTCCATAAAACTAAATGCAGATCATAGTGTCACTGAAAGGCACCATAAGGGCAATTTCCATTCTAAACAAGAATCGGAGGTTCTTGTAATTGGAACTTTACCCTTTTCTGTTAAGGTACAGCACTCAGAAGCAAACTTTTGCTGTTTACATGTAATTACAGTCAGCAAATATTGAAATTTTTGGCCCAAATTACTACTAAAGTATTTTTATTGATTTTTTAGAGAGAGAGGAAGGGAAAGGGAGAAAGAAAGATGAGAGCAGAACATTGATTATCTGCCTCCAGCACACCCTATATGGGGGATCAAGCCCACAACCCAGGCATTACCCTGACTGGGAATCAAACCAGTAACCTTTTGGTGCACAGGACAACACCCAACAACTGAGTCACACTGGCCAGGGCCCAAATGATTTTTTAAAACCATAAAATAAAAACAAAGTTACCTAATCTCATTAAATGAAAAGACACAAACCTTCTGAAAAGTATGATATACTGGAGTGACAGTTAGTGAAAGTTTAATCTGCAATATCATTATTCACATAAGAAAAAGTATAAAGTTGAAATTGTTGCAGGGGTAGGGTGGAAGTGGAAGGGAAGGTGACTCAGGATTTCATACTATCCTAGAGGCTGAGAGCACAAGATTCCAGTTATCCTGATTTCCAATTTAAAATCTCACATGTCAATAACTTTTTAAAACAGCACATGGGTCCTCCAGCCTTCTCTCAACCCCTTAGGCCCTAAAGAGTGTAAAACAAATATAACTGCAGCTATCAAATCACCCACTCAGTACTCCATTCATTTGGCCCAACCCTGAGTTAGTGATTGCGAATTTGCTTCCATCTGTGAGTAAGCTGTGAGTTAGTGTTTTTAGAGCTCATCAACCAAGGTCAAAAAATAAGTCTGCATAAAGCAGTCCCTGCAGTGGGTGATAGGCTCCACATGTTGGCAAACTCTTGAACCACCTCTACCACCTACCGCACTCTCTGATATTCCCAGATATGAGAGGGGAGTGGGGTGGAGTGATAGATTAGTAGTAGAGCTAATTTTATTCCAGGGCTCTATTTTCCAAAGAAAATGGTAGCTTGCTTCCTATCTGCTCTCCAGAAGTATGGAGTCACAACCTAAATGAAAGCCCTCTCTATGCTCTTGGGGAATCCCTTCTCCAAATTCTCCCTGGAATCTACCTGAGATTTGCTGACATCCAACTGGAAGAAACTGAGTAGTAGCCTGGAATTCCACTAAATCAAGGCATCTTTTAAAAATTTATTTTTTGTCTCTGAGCTCCAGCCTACCACCTCCAAAGACTACAGACACCTTTCAAGACATATTTTTTGGCTTTTAAAATATGAAATCAAATTACATCAGGTGATAATTTGTGAGAAAAGTTTTTTAAACTTTATTTAAGTTATAATGTTTTATATTTATCTTCATTTATAAAATAAAATTTATCATGTCTTTATCAAATTTTCAAAATCAATAACTGTCATGACCTAATAGAGTTATAAAAAACATTCACAATAAATTGAAAAGCTAAAAATCAGAATTCAACTACATATATAACCACTTCAATAAACAGTCTTTCCAGCAGTTTAAAAAGCAAAATAATTACACAATCATTTTTGTTGTTCCAAATTTCATCTTTTAAAGAATATTATAACTTTTCTTTAATTTTTCTAGCAATTCAGAGGTATACGTTGTAATGAATTCTTAGCATAATTATGAGGGAATCAGTATTCAACAATCTGTTTACTAAAAATGTTTAATTATTTTGGAGTGATGGGGAAAGGAGAAATTATGTAAAAAAGCTAAATCCTCATAACTTTGAAAAAAAGTCACCATATTTCATTGCCAAGCATAAAAATCAACAGTTCTTTTGGAGATAACAATATCATAGGCAGAAAAACTATGGCAAAGAGGCAATAATGTTAACATACTTAACATGAGAAGATAATAAAATAAAATATTTATATACAGTTTATAGCTCATTTGTTATTAGTCTGCTCATAGTCTCAAATTTACTATATTTAACAAATTGCAATTCTGAGAATCACATTCAAAACTTTTTTGAAGATTCAAAACTATTTTATATATTTAAAAATATATAATCATTTAAAAATGGATTTAAATAAAACTACAAAATTATTGAGATTATAATTCTTTATTTTTCAAAAGCATAATAACTTGCCATTTGATAAATATCCTTGTCCTATTCTGCTCAGTGTTTTCCACATTCTTAAACTTCACAAAAGAACTAAATGATTTAGCATTTTGACCATGTGTATAACATCTATTTCTGGAGCTATTTTTAGAGATGCTCCTGCAGAGGAATAAGGAAGAAGAAAGGCAAAGAGACAAAAGCTTTGGCATGTATCAAGTAGAACAAAGATGGTCATAATAGAATCACAGTTACTCTCATCTTGTTATTTAGTCTGTCATACAAAAAAAAAGTCAGAGTAAAAAATTTATAGAGGAGATTGATTTAATTTTGAGAACTGGAAACATATTTATTAACAAAGCATAATAAATTTGGGGGGGGAAAGAAAAAGTTACATTTTTATTAAAAGGTTTATTAAATTAATTTCAACATGCTTACTTGCTACAGTCATTACTTTGTGACAGAGACACATATTACATGAGGATAATATGTGTAAGCCATCACATCAATGACTCTAATCATATACAGTGGAACCTTGGTTCTTGAATTTAATTCTGAACCAAATTGTTCAGAAATAGGAGATGGTAGAGAAAGGTTTGACTGAATTTAAATGCCAGTGAAGAAAAGCCCATTATTTGGTCTGTTACCCAAAGGCATTAATATGCATATTTGCTTTTTATACTTGTTTACTACCCTTTAGATGGCAATAAGTATCAGTCAATCTAGCTGCAAGTTACTCTTTAAGTAACTCTTTTCTTCTATGCACTGTTGTAAATCCTCTCACACAAAGAAAACAATAAAAGGGAACTGGAAATTATACTGATAACAGCCACTGAGTGTCTGACTACAAAGATTCTAGTCTTTATAATCTAGGAGAGATAGATTTAATAGCTATGAGGAAAAAAAGAAAAAAGCCTCAATTTCATAATCATAGGTTTTTCCTCACTTGAATTTGTAGTTCAAATTTACATTACATGCTTGATCTAACAAAATGCCTCATAAAAAATAGTCCTTAGCATTCATGCCCCTATCACTCCTGGCAAAACTTGCTGAAAGACACAAACTCAACTCAGGCTTTAATAACATTCTGACTATCCCAAGCTACTAACCTATGGGGGGGGAAATATTAGAATGAGCAAGAGTCAGTAGAAATTTCAGAAAGCAAATGTAGAACTGCCAAAAAATTGACCTCTCCCCGCCAGCACCCACCCCACCCCCTATGCACATGCCTTTACTCCCCTACTGTCTGTGGCCATTGGTTATGCTTATACGCATGCATACAAATCCTTTGGTTGATATCTTACCACATACCTCCAGTCTCCCCTGCCCTCCCTCTGAGGTTTGACAGTCTGTTCCATGTTTCTGTCTCTAGATCTATTTTTGTTCATCCATTTATGTTGTTCATTATATTCCACAAATGAGTGAGATCATGTGATATTCATCTTTCTCAGACTGGCTTATTTCGTTTAGCATAATGTTCTCCAGGTCTACACATACTATTGCAAATGGTAAGAATTCTTTCTTTTTTTTTCTATCAGCAGAGTATTCATTGTATAGATGTACCACAGTTTTCTAATCCACTCATCTGCTGGTGGGCACTTAGGCTGTTTCCAAATCTTAGATATTGTAAATTGTGCTGCTATAAACATAGAGTGCATATATTCTTTCCGATTGGTGTTTCTGATTTCTTGGGATATATTCTTAGAAGTGAGATTACTGGGTCAAATGGAAGTTCCATTTTTAGGATGGTTTTTTGATTGTTTTTTGTTTTGTTTTGTTTTTAGGAAGCTCCATACTGTTTTCCACAGTGGCTGCACCAGTCTGCATTCCCACCAGCAATGTACAAGGGTTCCTTTTCTCCACATCCTGGCCAGCACTTGTCATTTGTTGATTTGTTGACAGCCATTCTGACAGGTGTAAGATGGCACCTCATTGTTGTTTTGATTTGCATCTGGGATGATTAGTGACTTTGACCATATTTTCATATGTCTCTTGACCTTCTGTATGTCCACTTTTGAAAAGTGTCGATTTAGGTCCTTTGCTCATTTTTTGATTGGATTGTTTATACATCTCTTGTTAAGTTGTATGAGTTCCCTATAAATTTTGGAGATTAAACCCTTATTGGAGATAACATTGGCAAAAATGTTCTCCCATGCAGTGCACTCTCCTGTTGTTTTGTTAATCATTTCTTTTGCAGGGCAGAAGCTTTTTATTTTGATGTAGTCCCAGTTGTTTATTTTTTCCATTGTCCTGAGCTGTATTGTAAAGATATTGCTACAACATACACTGAGTGGCCAGATTATAATGATCTCTAAACGCATAGTAACCTGGCCACTCAGGTTACTGTGTGTGTGTGTGTGTGTGTGTGTGTGTATTAGAGACCTAGTGCATGAATTCATGCATGGGTGGGGTCTGGCCAGCCTGGCCAAGGGGAGGGAACATGCGGTTTGCCAGCCTGCCTGCTGCTAAAACTCTTGGTAGACAATTTGCATATTAGCCTTTTATTATATAGGATATACACTGAGTGGCCAGATTATTATGTGTTCAAAGATCATAATAATCTAGCCACTTAGTGTATGTCTGATAGTCTGCTGCCTATGGCTTCTTCAGTTTCCCATCTTACCTTTAAGTCTTTTATCCATTTTGAGTTTATTTTTGTGTTTGGTGAAGTTGGTGTCCTAGTTTCATTTTTTTGCATGTATCTGTCCAATTTTTCCAACACCATTTATTGAAGAGACTGTCTTGACTCCATTGTATGCTCTTGCCTACTTAGTCAAATATTAATTGAATATAGTGGTTTGAGCTGATTTCTGAGTTCTATGTTCTGTTCCATTGATCTATATGTCTGTTCTTGTGCCAGTACCAGGCAGTTTTGAGAACAGTGGCTTTGAACTCATTCATTGTTTAATATCATGCTATTTAGCCTCAGTGTGTTTGAATATTTTTGAAATCTTTTATTATAGTTGATTTCTAATTTTATGCCATTGTGACCCAAGAAGATGCTTGATATGATTTCAATCTTTTTAAACTTGCTTTGTGTCCTAACATGTGATCTATCTTTGAGAATGTCCTGTATGCATTTGAGAAGTATGTATGCTCTGTAGCTTTGGGATGAAATGTTCTGTAACTATTAATTAAATCCATCTGATTCAGTGTGTCATATAGGGTTCCTGTTTCCTTGTTAATTTTTTTGTCTGAAAAATCTATCCAGTGATATTAGTGGGGTCTTAAAGTCCCCTACTATGATTGTATTGCTGTTGATCTCTCCATTAAGGTCCTCCAGAAGTTTTTTTTATATACTTAGGTGCTCCTATATTGGGTGCATACATATTTACCAGGGTTATATCCTCTTGTTGGATCAATCCCTTTGCTATTATGAAGTGGCCTTCATAGTCTCTTGTTATGGCCTTCATTTTAATGTCTATTTGTTCAAATATGAGCATTGCTACCCCCGCTTTTATTTTTTTTTATTTTAATTTTTTTTTTCATTTCCATTGGCATGAGAAAATTTTTCTATTCCTTCACTTTCATCCTGTATTAGTCTTTTGTTCTGTGGTGGGTCTCTTGTAGGCAGCATATATATGGGTCATGTTTTCTTATACATTCAAGCTATCCTATAGCTTTTGATTGGGATATTTTAATCATTTACATTTAAGGTTATTATTGTTACTTCTTCCTTCCTAATCTGGATGTGTTTTATTTATTTTTCTTTACAGAGACTACTCAGCTATAAAAAAAAGATGAAATATTGTCATTTGCAACAACATTCGTGGATCTTGAGGGTACCACACTAAGTAAAATAAGACAAATGGAAAAGGATAAATACATGATTTACTCACATGTGGAATATAAAACAAAAAAAGTGACAAACAAAACAAATACAAACTTAAAGATACAGAAAGCAACTTGATGGTGACCAGTGGGGAAGAGTAGATGGGGAGGGCAAAATTGGTAAAGGGGGTCAAATATATGGTAATGAATGGAAAGTAGACTTTTGGTGGTGAGCATGAATTATACAGTATATAGATAATTACATTATAATGTTGTACACCTGAAATTCATATAATGTTTTAATCAATGTTACCTTGATTTAAAAAAAGAAGCTGTGCATTCTTTATAAGAAAAAGGTTGAGAGTTAAAGAACTTAACATGATACACTGCTTCTGTTGATATTCCTACCAAAAGTATATAATCTAAATATTATCACAAGGAAACATCACTAGACAAGCCAAAATTGAGGGATGTACTATTAAATAATAAACTAATAGTCTTCAAAAATTTTGGAAACTTCTGTGCCTTGCAGGTTTTGCAGTGAACCTTAAACTTCTCTAAAAAATTAAAAGCTTAATAAAAGAAAAAAAATCTTATAAAAAATGCCCATGTTGTGAAATACAAAGAGATTCAGGTACACTTCCAGATCAAACAAGAATAGGGAGGCATAACTAAATGCAATCTTGGATTTTCTTTGCTTTAATAGACAGACATTACTGAGACAATTGGAAAAATCTGAATGGTTTAAATACGTTAGGTAATGCTATATAAAGCCTAATATGCAAATTGACTGAACAGCAGAATGACCAGCTGAACAACCAGTTGCTATGATGTGCACTGACAACCAGGGGGCAGATGCTCAAAGCAGGAGCTGCCGCCAGCCAAGGCAGGTGCCAGCGGGTCCCACACCCAATTGCCCCACCAGTTGCCCCACAGAGAAAGGTAACCAGCAGTGGTGCCAGGGGGTGAAGCTAATAAGCTGGCAGCGCCAGACTGGCTAAGACAGGTACCACTGGGAGGTGTAGGTGGAGAGCTTGATCAAACTGCCAGTAACCCCACAGATTAGCCCTGATCACCTGCCAGGTCTAGGGATCCTACCCATACATGAATTTTGTATACTGGGCCTCTATTATAAAATGTTAATTTTATTTATTATTATTATATAATAGAATTATAAAATGTTAATTTCCTGGTTTTTATCACTGTAATGTGGTTACATAGGAAAATTCCTTGATTTTAGAAAATGCACACTGACATATGTGAAGATAAGGATGCATAATGCCTGAAATTTACTCTTAAATGGTTCAGAAAAAAATAGAGAAACAGAAAGACTGGTATATATAAAGAGAAAGGAAGAGTTGAGAGAATGATCAAGAGAGTATAAAGCAAATGTACTAAAATGCTATCATTTAAAAAATATGAATAACAGTTACTGGTAATTACTATACCATTATTGCAACATTTTCTGAAATTATGTTAAAATTTAAAATGTTAAAAGGCTAAGGAATAAAAAAGTTATACCAGGGAAAATAACCAAAAGAAAGCTGATATTAAGATTATACAAAATAAATGTTAAGACAGGAAGTATTATTAGCTTCCTGATACATACAAACATACCTAGAACAGTGTCTGGCATAGGAACCATGCTAAAAAATTCTTGTTGAATGAAGAAATGAGTAATAAAGATATTTAATACATAATGAGGAAAGGAACAATTTACCAGAAAAATGCACCAATTTTAAATTTACGTATACTTAGAAACATAGCTTCAAGTACTGAGTACAACTAAGCAAATATATTAATAAGTATTGACTATAAGTACTAACAAGGCAACAATGCAAACCTAAACAAATGCCGAAGAACCAATTACATATAATTCACATTCATCAGCCACAATACAATAAATTAGAAAAGAATGACAAGACAATCCATATTAAAAATTTTAGATATATTTCTCAATAGCACATGGCTCAAAGAAAAAATAATGATATAACTCAGAAAGTATCTCAAACTAAATGATAATAAAACTACTAAATTGCAAAACTTGGGAGAAGAAACTATAGTAGTTCTTAGAGGGAAATTTGTAACCTTAAGGGATCATATAAAAAGAACTAAAAAAACAATGAAAACCACGGTATCAAATATCCAGCACAAAACCTTAGAAAGAAAATAGAGGGAATAAGAGATAACATCAAAAATCTACAAAAATATATTTTTTAAAAGCTATCAGAGAGGTTCAATAAAGCCAAAAGCTGGTTTTTTGAAAGCATTAGTAAAATACACAACCCTCAGGTAATAATGATAAAAAAAAAAAAAAAAGAGTACAAATAAGCATTAGTAGAAGTGATAAGAGAGACATGACAACAAATAGAACATTAAAAAAAAAGTGAATTTAGATGAAAGAAAACTATTACACATCAAAACTGATGCCCACTATTATTACTGAGTTCAATAGTTTAAAATTACCCTATTTAACAGATAAGTTACATCAACTATTCAAGGAACAGATAATCCTTATCTTATATAAACTGAAATTTATACTAGAGGCCCAGTGCACAAAATTTGTGCACCAGAGGTTGTGGTTCCTCAGCTCGGCTTTCACCCTCTCGTAATCCAGGACCCCTCGGGGGATCGGGGGATGTTCGACTTCTGGTTTAAGCCCGATTCTGCAGGTTCCTAACTGCTCTCCTGCCTGCCTGATCACCTCTAACCACCTCTTGCCTGCCTGCCTGATCGCCCCTAACTGCTCATCTGCCTGCCTGATCGTCCCTAACCACTCTGCTTTCCTGCCTGACTGCCCACCTGCCTAATCACCTGTTTGCCTGATCACCCCTAATTGCCTTTGCCTGCCTGCCTGATTGCCCTTAACCTCTCCCCTGCCTGCCTGATAGCACTTAACCACCTCTGCTTCAGCCTCCACCATGGTGGCTTTATTCAGAAGGACGTCTGTAATGACGTCCAGAAGGTCGTTCAGCTGTCCAGTCTAATTAGCATATTATGATTTTATTATTATAGATAGGAAACTAAAATAAAAATTCACAATTAAAATGGGAAGCACCCCCAATATACTGTACAAGGCTAGTATGACCTTCATACCAGAAAAGAATAATAAAAATAAAAGAAAGTACAGGCCAATCTCATTTATTAACATAGATGTAAATATTATAAATAAGTTATTAACAAAAAAAATCAGGAATGTATATAATATACATAATGATCAAAAATGTTAGAATGACTTAGGATTACAAAATCTTACAATTTTCAAATTTAATTTATCAAAGAAGAATCCATATGATCAATGTAAAAATTGAAGAAAGATCATTTAATAGAACCCAAAAACCATTCATAATATAAACCTTAAGCAGAGGATAATTTCTTCAGACTGATAAATGGCATTTAGACACAGCTGGTGATAAGAAATAAGGTATTTTTACTTCTTCACCCGACTTTGTACTGGAGGTTCAGTCAAACTTGAAGTTGAGTCAAACAAGTAGATACAAAATCTACAATAGGGAAAAATTATCATTGTTTGTAATATATATACATATATATCCTACCTAATAAAAGAGTAATATGCAAATTAACCATCACTCTGCTACACCTACCAGCCACGCCCACCAACCATGCCCATCAGCCAATCAGGGCTTGTGTGCAATTTAACCCCAACCAAGATGGCTGCAGCCACAGAGAGTAGGGTTTCTTCAGCAATGGAGGAAGCCAAGCTTTCCACATACCCTGGCTGGCCTAGGCCTCCTCTAAAGGCGACAAAGTTTCAATTATGGAAGATAAACCCTACGAAAAATCGGGGCAGCCACAAAGCTTGAGAGAGCAGGCTAGGGTTGCCCCCAAGATTTCCACCTGCCCTGACTGGCCTAGGCCTCCACTCCAGGCTACAAAGTTTCAATTATACAAGATAAACCCCATATACCAGGGACCCCGCTTGGGTTACCTGGGAGGTAGAGGGGGTGGTGCTGGGGAGGGAGACATGGCCAGCCTGCAAACCACCACAGGCCCCTCACCCAGGCCACACCACGCCCCAAGGGAACCCCCACCCTAATCCAGCACAACCTTCAGGGCAA
Source organism: Pipistrellus hanaki (assembly GCF_964339955.1). Classification (NCBI taxonomy): domain Eukaryota; kingdom Metazoa; phylum Chordata; class Mammalia; order Chiroptera; family Vespertilionidae; genus Pipistrellus; species Pipistrellus hanaki. Next base: position 105,768,013 of record NC_140503.1, read on the forward strand.
ACCAGCTGGCCCCCACCCATACATCAGGCCTCTATCCTATCTAATAAAAGAGTAATATGCAGATTGACCATCACTCCAACACACAAGCTGGCTGACCCCATGTGGTCAACAAATCAATTCAGTAGGTTGAGACCAACATTTTTTTTAAACCAACATTTTTTAATGAAATATAATGAAATCAAATAGGATATACTAGAATGGATTACAGTAAGGGTAGGGTATAGTTTCATGAAATGCTTGCTCCATTACTTATAATAAAATCACATAAATATGCATTAAGTAAGTGGGTTTCAATATAAATGTTTTATTGCCATAAATTATGGCTAAAAATGTTTGAAAGCCACTGACCTATTGACAGTGTTATTATAGGCACAAAAATACATGAAAATAAAAAGTTATCTGCATCACTCTTAATAACAAAAAATTAAAAATAATATTATTTTTCATAAATAGAATGACTATTTAGTTGCAATAATATAGTATAGTACTATATAATAATGAAAATTAGTAAACCAGAACTACAGGTATCAACATAGATAAATCTCAAAACATAATGGTAATAAAAACAACTTACAGAAGATACATACACTACCATTTATAGGACATTTAAAAGCATGCAAAAGAATTACTTCATATTATTTAGGGTTACATACAGATATGGGAGAAAAACAGACATTCCTGGTGTTAACGAAAGAACACTGAAACCTGTAAAGAACTATTTTTTAGTTTATTTGAGCCAAACTGTCGACATATGCAGGGAAGCAGAACCTCAACCGATTGAGATAATGCTCCGGAGAATGGCGGGTTACGTTTCTATATTTATACATTGCAATCAAAGGAAAGGGACTTAGGTGAGTTACATGAAATGCATTGGTGATAGTTTAAGGAGGTGGGACAGAGTGAAGAGGGGAAACCTCTGGGATAGGGTAAGTGGTTAAATAATGGACCTGAGCTTCTTTTACAGAGATGGGTACAGGATACTCTAAAGTAATTAACAGTTGACAATTAACTTGATAACAATAACAATGAGGGAATGTCTCAAGGCCATTTGTTGTGCCCTGAGGGGTCCGGGATAAAAAGAAAGTACAAGTTACCCAGACATCTCACGGATATGTTATCTTAAATGCAGGAAGGCAAGTGGGCTCAGTAAAAGTAGATCAAAGTTGATCTTTCTCAGGTGAAATATCTAGGACATGACTACCTACTATAACCTGTTAAATATTTAATTTTCAAACCATCTTTTGTGGTTATCTTAGGTCTCTGGGTTTGCAAGACTGCCATGTAGGCCTTCCCTGAGCTTGTCAGGTTAGCTTGTGGCTCTTTTCTTTCACAATCGGAATAAACACCAAATTCACAATGGGGTTACCTCTGCAAAAAAGGAAGAAAATGTGATGGGGGAGAGATACACAGAAGACCTCAACTATTATTTGAAACATTTTTAATTATTAAGTTGATTGGTGGATACACAAATGTTGGAATATTACTTTCTATTCTTTTGGGAATGTCTGTAATGTTTTAAAAGGGAAAATACCATGTAAACTAAAAAGACATGTGTTTTAAAATTTACCTGTAAAAGATTTAGCAAATTAAACAACTTTTCTACATCAAAAAATGAGATCTCTGAGAAAATGGTAGTATATTTATTTCATGTCCTTCTCAAAATTCAATGGGTGAAGCAAAACAAACTAACAAACAAACAAACACAAAATGAGTAAATCCATGAAAGTGATTTTAAAAAAGAGAGAGAGTTATCAACAACAGATCAACATTTGATAAATTTCAGGGAGCTAAAAGCAGAGAGGATAATATCAGAGGGGGAAAATGGTCTTGCAAGGCTTGACAGGCCATAAAAACTGCTAACAATGCACTACCCTGGGGGGTATGGAGGGAGAGGAGGATCATTATCGCTGCCCCCAGGACAAATCATCAGATATGGCCTGGGGACCCCCAACACCTGGGGGCCTACAGTGTAGGGCCCTAGAAAGGGGGTGTAACCATATCTGCAAAACAAAGACCCCAGAAGGTTATAAAAAGGGAAGCCTTATGCCAGTTTCTTCACTCTGATTTGGAAATTATTCCCAGAGTCCACTAGTGTTAGTAAACAGGGTCCCTCCCTTTCTCTAGGAAGTGTGCCTGATATTTCTTTGGTCTTCTGAAACAGGAGATGATCTTGAACAGAGAAAACTTCAGCTCAACTCACAACAGAGCTGCTGCATTGCAAAGACACCAATCCTTTCTGACAGAATGCCATCATGCTCCATGATCCAAATCAGTACATATTATACAAAGCGCAGATGTGGACTGGTGGTTAACTGTGGCTAATCAAGTGGAAGTGTAATTAAAGGTCTGTCTACTCAACAGCTATTCCAGAAGTACCAACAAATCCATACGCCCCGCCGAGCCCACCTCTACCCCAGCCATGCACATACACAACCACCTTGAAAGCAGCTGGCTGAGGAAACCCTTAGTTGGAGAGTTGAGATGTGGTCTCTAAATAAAGAGTATTTGTCAAGGAAGGATGGAAAGTGTAGGTGTTTTATCTATGGAGATGGTTAATAACTACTACAGTAGGAAAAGAGGTGGAAAAGGAATAGCAGTTTCACCTGGCACAAAAGATATTAAAGTCCTACCCCCAACAATAATAGTCTTTCTTATTTTGGCAATTACAGAGCAAGTCTGCTTTTCCCTTCCACTCACTCAAAAGTGAAGCCTGCCAGTATGGAATTGAACAGCTTACACAAATCTAGTAATCATACTAGGAAGAGATGTTATGGTTAAAAGGCCTATTAAGCTACGCAGAGAACTAGCCACTACTTAACATGATTCTCATTTAAGGATTACCAGCCATTGAGAAAAATCAAAACAACAAAAGAAAAAGCAAAACTTTAAGTGTAATAACTGACCCTGGAATAAGAAGATAAAGTGGGGGGTGGAGGGGGAGAATCTTCAGATTTAAAAGTCTGTTAGTTCTTTTAGAAAAATGCTTTAAAAAATAAGAGTTGGGTAAAGTTTCTTATGTATCCTTACATGTATACTCACAACTTCCTATAAATTAATATGCATCATACTTATATCCTGACAATGACACTATATGTATAATGTTTTAAACTTCAAGAAAGTAATATAATTTCCTTTTCCCTAAGATATTTACTGCTGCCCAGGCTATAACAGTAATTAGGCATGATACTAAATGAGAAATTTAAGGAATTTCCAGGATATGCATAATACACTTTCCAAGAGAAAGACAAAATATAGACTGAAATATGCCAGAGCCAATACATTTCTGTACCCTACTGTACCAAAACTTTTTGGATTCTTACCATATCCAATGTCCTAAGGACAGACTAAGTCCAGCAAGCCTCAGCAAAGTTCCTAGAGACTTAGCAATGTAACAAGTAAACTCAATCTGTATGTTTTTCTTTTAACTAAGCCATTTCCAATATTTAAATCTATTCTGGGGGAGGGCCTGACAGAATTTAGAGACTCTGGAATAAATCATGTCTTGAAGAAGGTTCTGAAATTATCCAAAAAAAGATATGAGCATTATGTGACTCAGATTTCCTAGGAAAACTTCAAAATGCAACCAGTCTGTACAATGAGACCTAGAGATAAGTCATTATCTGTCCTCGAGCCTTTCCAAGTATACTACTTAAGGTACACTTATTTATTTACCAAGGAACTCAATGTCTTGAAAAAGTTTAGTTAGATTGTGCCTTTCAAAGTGCTTAAATGATATTCAGAGAGAACCTAACACAGTTTTTCTATTGCATGTAAACAACGAAAACTTGTTAAAAGAACAAATAATGTTTTTATTAATCATTAGCAGTTTGCATTGCTTGTACATATCATACAATTGAAAGCAGTATTTCTCGTGCTCTTTAAATATTCCCACCTGAGTGTTAGCTATTATTTAGTTGCTGAACTTGAATAAAACTATAAACCTGACAGTCTCTTTTCAGAGTTCCAGGTTCGCCTTTCTGTAGTTTTGTCTCCACAATGCTTACCTTTTTTTTCCTGCTCACATGCCAGTTCTCTTACATCTTTATGTCTTTTTTTTTTTTTTTCAGAATCAGAAAGCCAAAAAAGACCCTAAGAAAATTCTAACCCAATGCCTTTATTAAAGAAAAAAAAAAGAAAAAGAAAAAGTAAACTGAGGCTTACACAGTTAAAGTGATTTGCCCAAGGTCACATAGGTAATGTAAGATAAAGCTCAGACCAGAACTAGGCCTCTGATGCACTATGCAATCCTCTTTTCACTATACAAGCTGCCTCTTTAAAAAATGCAACGAGCCCAGCCTGTGTTGTACAGTGGTCACGGTTCAATTCCCGGTCAGTGCACATGCCTGTGTTGCAAGCTTAATTCCCAGTAAGGAGCATGCAGGAGGCAGCCAATCAATGATTCTGTCTCATCATTGATGTTTTTATCTCTTCCACTCCCTTTCTCTTTGAAATCAACAAGAATAGATTTAAAAAAATAAAAATTGCAAAGAACATGATATTTATACATGCCTTCACAGCTCCAAAACTCCAAATTTCCCTTTGCAATAACCCATGAGCATTCAATCATTAATAAACTTCTTACAAATGAATTCTATACCCATGAAAAAAATAGGAAAGGATTCAGTATACATTTACACTAGCTGATTCATTTACTGATAATATTTCTATTCTGTTTTTAATTTTATATTTAAATTTTAAAATAGAAAAACACACAAATACTTCCCAAAATCAAAAATTATAAAGCTGCCGAAACCGGTTTGGCTCAATGGATAGAGCTTCGGCTTGGGGACTGAAGGGACCCGGGTTCGATTCCAGTCAAGGGCATGTACCTTGGTTGCGGGCATATCCCCAGTAGGGGGTGTGCAAGAGGCAGCTGATCGATGACTCTCTCTCATTGATGTTTCTAGCTCTCTATCTCTCTCCCTTTCTCTCTGTACAAAAATCAATAAAATATATATTTAAAAAATTATAAAGCTTAATAATTATATCTGCAAATTAAGTTCAAAAGGAAAATAATTAACTTAGCTGCTTACTTTGCATAAATCAATGCTATAATATTTATTTCATTTCCCTAAAGGAACAGCTAGGAATCTTACATTAATTCCATTTTAATACTTACCACAAAAGTAATCTGATTGTGTCGCAAGTTCAGTTCAGTTAGTGAATCCAGCCCATTAAGATTATCAACATGACTTAAAAGGTTCCTGGCAAGGTTTAAAACTCTCAAATCACACAAATGATTGACATTTTCGATTTTGGCAATCTGTTAAAGATGAGGAAGAGATGGTTAGCAGGCATAAGTCTCAGATATGTATGATGTAAAAAACAAAACTCAACTATAGAGCCATTGGACTAAGTGACCACTTATATGAAGACATTTAAAAATCTATTTCTCATCTCAGTGACATCAGAGGAATGGCAGCATGAGAGATCCTCTTGGTCTCTTCCCTTGAAATTTCAACAATTTGAACAGCTATAATTCAACAAAGGATTCTCTGCTCAACTCACAAACTCTGCACAATGAGCAAGTAGGGATGAACCCGGGAAGCAAGAAGTGAGAAGAGATCAAGTAGCCATGGACTCTGACTTGCAGCCAGAAGCTCACTGCAGGGCTCAGCCCAGAGAGAAGAGGAATCAGGTTATGAATGGCACTCTCTTCAACCCGGAGGAGGAAAGAGATTTAGTCAGCATTCCTGCAGGAGTGGATAGTATAAGCTGCATGTGAGTCCAGTGACCTGGGCAGGGATGAAACACACAAGTAAAGCCTCAGTTATTTGGCAATGGAACCTGGCCGCTTTCCCTTAACCACCACCAAAAGCTCGCCTCCCCTTACCCTTCATGTAGGGTTGCAGAGAACATTTTCTACAAACCTGAGAACTTGTACTATAGAAACACTCTTTCATTGAGTGAAAAGAACACTGCTACTAATGTCAGGATTGGGTGGAACTTCAGGGGAATGCCACAAAGGCCCACTAGTTGTCATTGCTTAGAGGGCAAAGCAACAAAGAAGGTAGCCTGGTTCCTCCAGCTCACCCCACAACTGCACAATGAGGCTGCACTGCCAACAATGTATGGCCAAGGGAGACAGCACTGAGATTTCACAAATTTGGAGCCACATTATGCACCATGTTCCCCATAAGATTAGTCTCCTGAGACCTGGGTGACTGGATCACAGGGAAAGTGCCCACCTTCTCAGGGAACAAAGGCCATTTTCTACCATCACCACAGAAATAAGAAAAACCAGAGAAGTGCAAGAGAGCTAAAAAAACAAAAACAAAAACAAAACAAAAAACCTACTGGAAAACAATAAAAATACTTCTTACCAATCTATTAGAAACGTGCCAATCATATATAAATGCCTAGACAGAGAAGGAGCCCATCAACTACATGAATAGCCAAGGTTATAAGACAACTCAGAAAGAATATGGAAAATCTCAAGAAAATAAACTTAAAGATATAGAAATATGTTATTTAAATGACAGGGGATTCTAGACTGTAGTTCTGAAAAATTCAAGATTCAAGAAAACACAGCTAGGCAGTTTAATAAAATCAGAAACCAAATAAACAAACAAGTGCTTTACCAAAGAGTGGAAACTTTAAAAAAGATCCAAATACAAATTCTGAAGATGAAGAACTCAATAAAAGATATTAAGAATGAACTAGAGAGTATAGGAAGTAGAGAGGACCAGATGGGGAAAGATTAGTAATATTGAAAATAGAAATCTAGAAATAATGCAGAGGGAAGAAGAGAGAGACCTGAGCATAAAACAACAACAACAACAAAATTCTACAAGAACTATCTGACTCTATCAGAAAGCAATACAGAAATAATACGCATAGCAGAAGAAAAAGAGAGGGAGTAGGGAACAGAGAACCTATTCTAACAAACAGCTGATGTAAACTTCCCAAACCTATGTAAAGAGCTAATTCCTTGAATCTATGAAACAAACAGAATACCTAATTACCTTAATCCAAAAAACCTTCTCCAGGCACACTGTACTAAAACTGCCAAAATTAATTACAAAGAAAGAATTATCAAGGCAGTCAGAGAAGAGAAAAAAGTAACCCATAAAGTAAAGCCCATTAGGATATGATAATACTTCTCGACAGAAATGCTACAAGCCAGAAGAAAGTGGATCTGAATATTCAAACTACTTGAAGAGAGAAATTACCAGCTTAGAATAATATATCCAGCAAAGTTATCCTTCAAATATGAAAAAGAAATACTTTTCCAGATGTACAGATGCTGAGGGAATTTGTCACCAAAAAACCTCCATTGTAGGAATTACTTGAAGAGGTTGTTCTATCTGAAACAAACAGCATAAGGTCATAACACTATGAGTAAGATCTCATCAACAAACTTACAGCATGAACAAATAATCTGTGATAACAGTAACATAAAAATAGAGGGGGTAAAGGTCTCGATTTGCAAAGAAGGATGGAGATCAAATGGATTAAAAAAAAAAGGACTATTTTATATATAAAACTTTCTTTTTCATAAACCTAATGGTAAATACACACACACTGAAATACATAGCTTAAAAAATAGGGAAGAGGAATAAAGTATGAAAAACAACAGAAACACAAAGGATAAGAACCAATGGAGGCACAGAGCTACCAGAAAACAAAAGATAATATCATTACAGGGAATCCTCCTACATCAATAAATACCATAATATAAATGGACTTAATTCACCAATAAGGTAAGTAATAGCATATTGGATCAAAAACAAAATCAAACCACATGCTGCCTTCAGGACACACATCTACGATGCAAAGACAAAAACAGATTCAAAGTGAAAAATGAATCTCTAAGCAAACAGCGTCTATAGAAAAAGCAGTTGTAACCATAGTTATACCTGATAAAATAGATTTCAAGATAACAAAGGTAATAAAAGACAATGATGGACATTTTATAATGATACAGGGGACACTACATTAAGAAGCCATAACACTTCTCAATATATGTGTACTCAATAAGGAGCACCAAAATATATAAAGCAACTGCTAACAGAACTAAAAAGAGAAACTGATAAAAACAGAAGGGGACCTAAATACTCTACTGACAGCTGTGATTAATCATCCAAACAGAAAATCGGTAAAGAAATATCATCCTTAAATGATACATTAGATCTAATGGACATAATCAATTTATACAGAGGCTTTTATCTCAGCACATGGAACAGTCTCAAGGATAGACCATATGTTGGGACACAAACCTATCCTTAACAAATTTTAGAAGACTGAAATCATACAAAGAATATTAGCTTACATAATACTTTGAAATTAGAAAATAACTGCAGAGAAACCAAGATGGTGGCATAAGAAATATACCTGTATGTGCTGCCCCTCACAACCACACCAAAACTATAACTAAAAGTCAAAACTACTATCATCCAGAACCATGGAAAAGCTGGCTGAGTAGAATTTCTACAACAGAAGGAAAGAAATAAGCTCATTGAGACTGGGTAGGAAGTGCAGAGGTGAGGAGGAGTAGAGATACAGAGGTACGTGAGTCAGGCTGGCAACGGGTGCACTGTTTTTGTTTTTTTCAATTGGAAGAGAGATACAAGCTTCTAACTTCTCTGAACTCTAGTTTCCAGTGAGACTCTGGGGACCCAGACTCTTATGGGGAGAAACTGGACTATCTGGCATTGGGTCTGAAAGCGAGGGTGGCTTTTTCACAGAGGTGCTCACAGGAATCATTGTTACTGCATGGGAGTGCAGGAAGAAGGGAAGCAGAGAAGGCTGACTGGCAGCCATCTCTGTATGCTCAGCCCTGGTGATTACCTGAGACCCCACCCTACCCAATTTACAACCCCACCCAAGCTATAGGCAGCAACTTTTGCATATGAATGACCTGTCCTTTCACAGCCTAACCTAACAAACTGAAACTAGGTCAGAGAGCTCCAAAACTTCCAAACCCCAAACAAAGAGAACTTTTCAGATCTCACTGTAGCTCCTACAGGAAGGCAGGGAGGGGAAGGCCTCAGGCAGTGGCTGACTCTGCACCTCCTTGGTGATCCAGGAGCCAGTGTACCTAGTCATCAGAGTGAAACAATACCAGATTTGAACTCCTCACCTCCATAAGTGGCACACTCAAGAGGCAGACTCAGTGATCACCAAACCCCTGAAGCAAGTCCTGCCCCATAAGGGTATCTCCAGCATAGCAGTTCTTCCATTACAAACACAGCATGTCCTCACAGACAACTGATCTGGAGGTCAACTCCTCCTAGTGATACAAACAGCAATCAAGGCTCATCTACAACAAGACCTTGCACCGAGCCCACAAAGGGGTACACCAAGAATGTCCACCTCAGGTGATTGGGAAAGCTAAGCCACTGGGCCCTAGAGGACACCTACCACACAAAGCCACTCCATTAACACAGGGAAGCAGCCAAAATTCAAAGACAAAGAAACAGATCACAAATTAAAGAACTGGAGGAAATCAAACTATTGGATATAGTTCAAAACCACAGTTATAATGTTACTCAAGAACTTCTAGAAACCTCCAAGAAACTTAGTGAGACCTATGAGGAACTTAGTGTGACCTTCAAGGAACTTAATGAGAATGCCAAAAAAAATAAAAAGAATCAGTCAGAAATTAAGCATACACTGACTGAAATAAAGAATAATATGCAGAGATTCAACAAGTAGACCAGAGGATCCCAAGAACCAAGTCAAAGATTTGAAATACAAGGAAGCAAAAAACACTCAACCAGAAAAGAAAAAAGAATCCAAAAATATGAAGATAGTGTAAGGAGCCACTGGGACAACTTTAAGCATACCAACATCAGAATTATGGGGTTCCAAAAGAAGAGTAAGAGCAAGTTATTGAAACCTATTAGAAGAAATAATGACAGAAAACTTCTCCTGCCTGGTGAAAGAAACAAACTTACAAGTTCAGGAAGCACAGAGAACCTCAAAGAAGAGGAGTCCAAAGAGGACCACACCAAGACACATCATAATTAAAATGCCAAGAGCAAAGGACTAAGAGAGAATCATGAAAGCAGCAAGAGAAAAACAGTTAATCACCTACCTACTGTCAGCTGATTTCTCAACAGAAACTATGCAGGCCAGAAGGGAGTGGCAAGAAATATTCAAAGTGATGAATATCAAGAACCTACAACCAAAATTACACTACCCAGCAAAGCTATCATTTAGAATTTAAGATAAAGAGCTTCACAGATTTAAAAAAAAAAAAAGCTAAAGGAGTGCATCACCACCAAACCAGGATTATATAAAATGCTGAAGGGCATTCTTTAAGAAGAGAAAGAAGAAGAAAATGGTAAAGATAAAAATTATGAACAACAAAGTGACAATAAATACATATCTATCAACAAGTGAATCTAAAAATCAAGTTAATAACAAATCTGATGAACAGAATAAACTGGTGAATATAATAGAATCAGGGCATAGAAAGGAAGTGGACTAACAATTCTAGGGGCAGAGAGGGGAAAAGGGGAGTGAGGGGACAAAAATCTTACACCTGTGGATGAGGACAGTGGTGTGGGGGGCATGGGGTGGGGGGTGGGTAATTGGGTGGAGGGGAGCTATGAGGGGAAAAAGAGGAACATCTGTAATATGAACAATAACAATTTATTTTAAAAAAGAAAACAACTGCAATAAGGAAGTAAAAACCCCTAAAAATATTTAGAGATTAAAGAAAACACTACTAAAAAATGATTGGGTTAAAGAAGAAATAAAAGGTCAGCAAAAAATAGAGAGAGACAAATAAGAATGACAATATGACATATCAAAACTTCTGGAAGGCAGTGAAAGTAGCAATAAAAGGGAAGTTTATATCATTATTGGCTTATCTCAAGAAATAAGAAAAATCTCAAGTAAATAACCTAACATCACATCTTAAAAAACTAATAAAGAAGAGCAAAAGCAGCCTAAAGTCGGCAGAAAAAAAAAGGAAATCATAAAAATTAGAGCAGAAGAAATTAACAAGAAGACTACAGAAGAAATTAGCACAGCAAAAAGCTGGTTCTTTGAAAAGATTGATAAAATTAACAAACCCCTAGCTAGACTCACGAAAGGAAAAAGAAAAGACTTATATACTAGTATACAAAATCAGAAATGAAAGAAAAGTTACTACAGATATTGCTATTATATAAAGGATCATACTAGAATACTAAGAAATACTATATGTCTGCCACCAAATTCAATAATCTAGAAGAAATAATCTAGAAATTTGGAGGTATCACACTACTTGACTTCAAATTATATTTCAGATTTATAATAATTAAAACAGCATGGTATTGGCAGAAAAACAGACATACAGACCAATGGAACAGAACTGAGATCCCAGAAATAAAACCACATGTAAATGGGCAAATACTTTTTGACAAAGGAGCCAAAAATACACAAAAGAAAGCTTCTTGAATAAATGGTATTGGAAAACCACATGCAAAAGAATGAAACTAGTTTGTCCCCATGTACAAAAAAATAATTCAAAATAGATGACAAATCTAAATATAAAATCTGAAACAATGTTACCTTTAAGAAAGCATAGGTACTAAGCTTATGGATATTGATCATAGAGAACATTTTATGAATTTTAACCCAAAGGGAGAGAAAGTCAAATATAAATAAATGGAACTAAAAAACTCTGCACAGCAAAAGAAATTCCAACAAAACCAAAAGGCAAACAACAAATGGGAGAAGGTATTTGCAAACAACAGCTCCAACAAGTATTTAATATCCAAAATATATAAAGAACTCATACAACTCAACACCAAAAAAACAATCCAATTAAGAAATGGGCAGAGGAACTGACAAATATCTCTCCCAAGACATACAAATGGCCAACAGATATATAAAATGATGTTCAACTTCACTAGCTATTAAGAAAAGGCAAATTAAAATGGCAATGAAATACCATGTCATATCTGTTAGAATGGCTATTATCAACAAGTAATAACAAGTGTTAAAGAAATGGAGAAAAGGAACCCTCATTCACTGCTAGTGAGAATGTAAACAAGCCACTATGGAAAACAGTATGGAGGTTCCTGAAAAAATTAAGGATAGAGTTCCCATATGACCCAATAATCCCTCTTCTGGGTATCTACCCAAAAATATTGGAAACATTTATTCATTAAGTTATATGCACCCCTGTGTTCATTGCAAAATTGTTCATGGTGGCAAAGAAATGTGAACAGCCAAAGTGTCCTTTGATTGATGATTGATTGGCTAAAGAACATGAGTGGTACATATATACAATAGAATACTACTCAGCCATGAGAAAAGATGAAATAGTGCCATTTGTGACATTAATGGGCCTTGAGAATATTATGCTAAGTGAAATAAGTCTGTCAGATTAGGCTAAAAACCATATGATTTCACTCATATGTGGCAAATAAAACTGAAACTTTATTAACCAATGCCACACTAAATCTAATTTTAAAAAATTAAAAAATAATAAAGCTGGTGTAAGTTTCAAAAATAAAATATATTTCTAATTTTCTCTTTTGTAGATAATATAAAGTCATTTAGCCTGTAAAAATTAACTAAAGATCATATTTTATAATTTGACCATGGGAAATATTTGAAGTCAATTTTATCAAATAATCAAAATGTCCATCATTTGAGGCATCTATAAGTGCCTAACATTGTGCCTGGTCCCACAAAGGGGATAAGAAGTATACATGCTACCTGCCCAATAGAAACTGTGAGCCCATAGCATTGGCTCACAATGTTTTAACCCAGCAAAACCACCCTCTGAAAGAAAAGATAAGGGGGGAAAATGATACCAATCTCTCTTGTTAATTTCATTTATATTTGAAGCATCCTGAAAGCAGTCAAGAGTCTTAATGGAAAAGATTCGAGAGACTGGGATTTCCACTGAAAGGTGAGGATAAATATTCTTCATTAGTAGAAGTGCTTAGGAGAGGAGACAATGTTTAGTCAGGATTAAATTGGTGGACATTAGCTATTTAGAACAATAGGCCTTGAATCATGGAGTATGCACATGCACATAGCATTGAATTACAGCAGAGGAGTTGGAGTTGAACGTAAGGTGAGGGTGGGTAAAACTATGCCCATGAGCACTGGGTGGGTAGCTCAGGTGTTGGAGCATCTCCCCATACATCAGAATTTCAGGTTCAATTCTTGATCAGGGCCTATATCTAGATTGATACGTGGTAGGGGCAAGTATAGGAACACTGATTGATGTTTCTCTCTCTCTCTTCTTCCTCTCTAAAATCAATGAAAACATGTCTTCAAGTGAGAATTAAAAAAAAACAAAAAAAAAAAAACTACTTGTAAGGTGATGAGAGCTAAACATGATTTTAAGCCCCACTATTATATCTACTGCAAGCATAGCACAAGGGTATGAGTTTCTGTATGACACAGAAGTAAGTAGAAGTCCTTCAAGGTACTTTATCAGTTTTTCAATGTAACATACTTAAATAACAATGAGTCATACACATAACAGTTTTCTTTTGAACATTAAAAAAATAAATTTCACAATCACTAGAGATTAATTTTCCCATCTATACTGCCATCAGTATAGATAAGAAACACATTATTTGAAGTTTTTTATTTAACACTTCAAAGCAGATGTTGGCTAAAAAAACATTTTTATTATTTAGAAAGCAATTTCTATGTTGTTATTTCTCTTACATTTGAGAAATACCATCTAGATTTCATATAGGTTTAAGAGAAGAAACCTAAATATGCTTATTGTAAATTCAATAATATGTAAAGATAACATTCTGATCATGCTTTAAAATATGTCCTAATATTTTGGTCTAAATAATGTAAAATGAAAATAAATTAAATAGGAGACACTGTGACATCTTGATGGAGAGAGCGGCTGTGACCGGGAGCTCAACCTCACCTCCACTCTGGGAAACCTTGGACACCAGCTGGGACCCTACAGCCACACCGACCAGGGACCAGCTGCAGGCCAATATACTTGATGAATATAGATGCTAAAATTCTCAACAAAATTCTAGCAAATCGTATTGAGCATTACATTAGAAAAATCATATACCATGACCAAGTGGGGTTTATTCTAGGGATGCAAGGATGGTACAATATCCCCAAATCAATAAATGTGATACATCACATAAACAAATTGAGAGACAAATATCACATAATCATATTAATCAATGCAGAAAAGGCATTTTACAAAATCCAACATCCTTTCTTGATAAAATCCTCAACATAATAAAATCCTTATATATGACAAACCAATAGCCAACATCAATACTCAATGGGCAAAAATTAAATTCATTTCCCCTAAGAACAAGAACAAGACAGGGATACCCACTTTCACTAATCCTGTTTGATATTGTACTAAAGTGCTAGCCATAGCAATCAGACAAGAAAAAGAAATAAAGGCATCCAAATTGGAAAAGAAGAAGTAAAACTATCCTTATTTGCAGATGACATAGAAAATCTCAAAGACTCCATAAAAAAACTACTAGACTTAATAAGTGAACTAGGCAATGTAAAAGGATACAAAATTAACACCCACTAATCTATGGCTTTTTTATAAACCAATAATGAACTCACAGGAAAAAGAAAAAACAAACAAAAAAAAACTAAACTAAAAAAAAAAAAAAAAAAAACAATCCCATTTACCATTGTACCAAAAAAAATTAAGATACCTAGAAATAAACTTAGCTAAGGAGGTAAAAGAACTGTACTCAGAAAACTACAAAAAGAGATAGAGGAAGACTTAAACAAATGGAAGAACATATGATGTTCATGGATTGGTAGAATCAACATCATTGAAAATGTCTATACTACCCAAAGCAATTTATAGACTCAATGTAATCCCTATTAAAATATGAATGGCATATTTCACAGACATAGAAAAACTCTCCAAATATTCATCTGGAATTAAAAAAAAAACTGAATAGCCACAGCAATCCTTAGAAAGAAAAACAAAGTTGGAGGGATTGCAATACCATATATCAAACTATATTACAAAGCCATGGTTCTCAAAACTGTCAGGTACTGGCACTAGAACAGGCATATAGACCAATGGAACAAAACAGAGAACCCAGAAATCAATCCAAGCCATTATTCTTAATTAATATTTGACAACCTCAGAGAGAAGGTGGAGGAGGGGGGTTAGAGGTCAACCAAAGGACTTATATGCATGAGTATTAGCATAACCAATGGACACTAGCACTGGGGCAGTGGGGGTTTGCCTCTGGTGGGGGAGGTCCAGGGCGGGGTGAATCAGGGAAAAAAGAGACATATGTAATACTGAAAACAATTAAAAATTAATAAAAATTAACTAATCACACAAAAACTGTAAAAGAAGAAATAGATTATCAGTATTTGCAGATGACAGAACTAAATAATAAAACTAATAGAATTAGAGATAAATGGAATCAGCAAAAAGCAAAATCCACACTGTAGAAAATCAGTTCACGTTAGCAAAAGCTTGAGAAATTCTTCTAAAATAGTAGGAAAAATAAAAGATAAGATGGGGATATAAAAGACAGACAATAGTAACAGGCATAAGTGGATAAGCAATATTTAAATATGTAAAATGAAACTTTCCTTAGCTCAAGAGAGAAATAAATATTTAGAATAAAAGTGCACAACTGTTACATGAACTGCATAATGTCTTCCCCCTTCTGTTAATAATACTGGGGCGTTTCTTTTAGAAAACAGTCTGTTACTTATTACAGCCACTGACAAGCATACAGTAAATGATAGAAACTTCAGGCAAACACTGGTATAGCATGAGAACATAGTTCTTGATTAGTGAATAAACTTCATAGCAAGAATATATTATGGGAATTTAGAAAGCCCAATTATGGGTCACACTGATCAGAGTGAGGGTTCAAAGATAGACTGCAGAGCTTCTTAATACATCTAGGAAGGCTGTATACTCGAGCCTTAACTTTTTTTTTTTATATATATATGAGTAACTCAGACAACCTTCCTACTCAGCAATAACAAAAAGGGTAAATATCTGCTTTCAGACAAGAAATCACAGAAAGGGCAAGCTCTCCCTGAAGGAAAAGAAGGCACTGAAAGAACAGATTTTTTTTTTAAGCACATCTGTGTCCATGTTAAAACAGTCATCGACCAAGAGAACAAATTCTAGTAGACCAAATAAAATTTAGGTAAGAAATGGAGAGTCAACCTCCCACATTCCTTTGCATTCTTTGCCACTGACATATAATCAATTGCTAAATCTTGATGTTTCTACTTTTAAAATATTTATCCAATCTGCCTCCTTATTATGTCCATATTGCTATTACTTTAACCCAAACCATTATCACTTCTTACCAAGATTAGTGTATTAGTCTCTCAAATGTTCTGTTTCCAGTTTCACTTCTCTCCATCTCATTTCATTTCCCAATCTATTTATTTTTTTAATCTTTATTGTTTAAAGCATTAAATATGTCCCCTTTTTTTCTCCCATTGACCCCTAATAACCTGCCCCTGACCCCTGACCCAGGCTCTACCACTCTATTGTCTGTGTCCATGCAAGAGATCAACCCAAGTCTATTTCCTGAACACTACCATCATTCCTCAGAATGCTTTCACACCATAAAACAAATATATTTTCGCAATTTATACCAAGTATCACTTTCATTTCCAACAGATGTAATATCAAAAGACAAAAATTATACACATAATTTTCTTTTAGTTTTTATAATTACCCAATTCAATTTTTTTAGAGTTATACATCGTTTCACCATTAACATTCATAGATAGTTCTTAAATTAGTGGGCTATAAGAAAAAAAAAATCAATTCCTTAGAATGACATACAAAGTCCTCCACAATCTGCCTTCTACCTAACTCTTACCTCACCTTTCACCATTCCTGAATACCTGCTAAAGTATCTAACAGTAAAAATGTACCATGCTATTTTTACTCTCAGTGCTCTGCATATGATTTTCTGCTACTGGCAAAACATTTTAATTCTTATGCCCCTTCCAGAACCATCTAATTGGGCAACTTCTCCTGAATTAGAGTGACATTAAACAGCCTGTAGACTAGGCTACCATAACTCCTCCCATAAGGTACACACACAGACAGACACACAGATGGGGCTGGCACAAGATAACCTGACAGAGGTGGCTTACCTAGATCTATCAAGGTTTTTATTAGTTACACTAGAGGTCTGAGGCACCAAGATTCGAGCAAGAATGGGCCTTCCTTCCCCTGGCTGCTGGCACTGACTTCACTCAGGCCAGAGCCACCTTTCTGCCTTCCCATGCTGCCCAGAGGCCCAGAGTGGCTAGGGTGGTGTGGAATGCCTGCATCATTGCCATGGCAAAAACACAAGCACCTTGCCCCTGACCACTCAGAGCCTGCATATGCAAATTAACCTGCCATCTTTGTTGTTTTAATTTGCATACTCACTCCTAATTGGCTGGTGGACATCAGGAAGGTACAATCAATTTGCATCTTTCTCTTTTATTAGTGTAAACTAGTGGCCTGGGGCATAAAATTCATGCGCAGGGGGAGGGGTGTCCCTCAGCCCAGCCTGCATCTTCTCTAATTTGGGGCACCTCAAAGGATATCCTACTGCCAGTTTACAGGGATCGGGCCTAAACCGGCAGTCAGGCATCCCTCTTGCAATCCGGGACTGCTAGCTCTTAACCACTCACCTGCCTGCCTGCCTGATTGCCCCTAACCACTCTTCCTGCTGGCCTGCTTGCCCCCAACTGCCCCCTGTGCCAGCTTGATTGTCCCCAACTGCCCTCCCTGCTGGCCTACTCGCCCCCAACTGCTCCCCCTGCTCACCTGCTTGCCCCCTCCTGCCCTCCCTACTGGCCTGGTCACCCCAAACTGGACCCTTGCTGTACTGATCACCGCCAACTGACCCCACTGATGGCTGTTTGCAGGCTGGCCATGCCCCCAGCGAGGACTGTAACTTCATAGGGACGTGACCAGCCTGGGTAAGGGGCTGAGGGCCATTTTCAGACTGCCCATGCTCCCCCGTGATCTAGGCTCCCAGCCACTCCTTTTGCTGAGGCCAGGGCGGCTGGAAGCCTGGGTTGCCCTTGGTGACCCAGGCTCCCAGCCCCTCCTTTTTTTCCCCCAGCCCCTCCTTGAGCAGAGGCCAAGGAAGGCAGGGAACTTGGCTTCCTCCATCTCCAGGAACAACCAAAGCCTCCTGCTCACTCCAGCTCCATGGCCACGGCCATTTTTGTTGGGTTAATTTGCATACTCACTCCTGATTGGCTGGTGTGCCTAGTGGAGGGATGGTCAATTTGCATGTTTCTCTTTTATTAGTGTAGATTAGCCTTTCATAAAAATTATTGGAATTAACAGTTTAGAGTGCCTAAGGATCATACTGATGTTTATACCTACCTGACTGCAATTGGCAATGGCAGATCTTGATCATCAATAGGCAGGGACTCCTAGATCATCTCAGAATGTACGTTTACTATCTTAAGTAAATAAGATGAACTTCTGCTCATATAGCTATTCCTAAGTAAGTATTCACATTTCAAAGGTTAAAATGTAAATGGAAGAGCAAAATGTTAAAAAAGAAATAGCCAAGGTGTTCTGAAAGAAGAGAATAGAAGAGAGGAAATAATAAATCATAAAGATAAATTAGAATAGACAGATACTGGAGTAGACAAATTGACTGACTGAAATGAAGAATGAGCCCAGATAATTTATATAGTAATCAGAAATATAAATTAAAACCACAAAGGGGACACTATAAAAATTTAATTGGTCGAAACCGGTTTGGCTCAGTGGATAGAGCGTCAGTCTGCGGACTGAAAGGTCCCAGGTTCGATTCCGGTCAAGGGCATGTACCTGGGTTGCAGGCACATCCCCAGTGGGAGGTATGCAGGAGGCAGATGATCGATGATTCTCTCTCATCAATGTTTCTAACTCTCTATCCCTCTCCTTTCCTCTCTGTAAAAAATCAATAAAATATATATATTTTTTAATTTAATTGGCAAAAATTTAAGTCTATTTTAAATGTTGAAAGAATGTGAAGTAATAGGATCTATTATTTAGTACTGGTGGGAGTATAAACTGGTGCAACCACTTTGGAAAATAATTTGGCATTATCTTTTATTAGAATTTAATAACCTAACCCAGCAAAGTCAATTCTAGATCTATACTATAGAGTACATATGGTACATGGAAGAAGCATATAAAAAATTGCTCTTAGAAGTACTATTCTCAAAAGGAAACAAAAGAGAAAACAAAAAGGAAACAACCCAATGGTTATCAATAATAAACTAGAGAAAAAAAGTTTTCATCTAACCACACCATGGAGCATACAACAGTGAAAATGAATAAACTAAAGCTACTTAATAAAAAAGATGAAATCCATTAATATAATAATGTATCTGAAAAGAGAAAACTAGATGACAACACTATGATACCTTTTTTAAATTAAAAGACAATGCTACTAAATGATATATTATTTAGGCATACATATATGTGATAAAGCCAACTAAAAATAACTCAAAAAAGAATGATAAATGTGAAATCCAAAAATCGGTTATCTCAAAATAAAGGCAGAACATCTAGGTAGAAGAAAATCATTAGTAATATTCTAGTCTTGAGTTGAGGTTGGATAATGTATATCCTACCTAATAAAAGAGTAATATGCAAATTAACCATCCCTCCACTACACCCACCAGCCATGCCGACCAGCCAATTAGAGAAGATATGCAAATTAACTTCAACCAAAATGGCTACAGCCACAGAGAAAAATTGAGAGGCTTGGGTTTCTCTGGCAATAGAGGAAGCCAAGCTTTCCACACACCCTGGCATGCCTAGGCCTCCACTCAAGGATACAAAGTTTCAATTATAGAAAATAAATCCCAAGAAAAATGGTGGCAGCCACAGAGCTGGAGAGAACAGGCTAGGGTTGCCCCCGGCAACAGAGGAAGCCAAGCTTTCCACCTGCCCTGGCTGGCCTAGGCCTCCACTCAAGGCTATAAAATTTCAATTATAGAAGGTAAACAAATCGAAACAGAAATGGCTGCAGCCATGGAGCAAGCAGGAGGCTTGGCTCCGTTCCAGGCTACAAAGTTTCAATTGTAGAAGGTAAATAAATTCCAGATACCAGGGCCTCTGCTTGGGTCTCCAGGGGGCATGGCCGGTCTACAAACCACCATAGGACCCTTGCCCAGGCCACCACACACCCTAAGGGAACCCCCACCCTGATCTGGGACACCCTTCAGGACAAACCAGCTGGCCCCAACCATGCACCAAGCCTCTATCCTATCTAATAAAAGAATAATATGCAGATTGACCATCACTCCAACACATAAGATCAAGATAGCTGCCCCCATTTGGTCAAAGATCCTACACAAGATGGCCACAACAAGATGACCAGCAGGGAAGGGCAGTTGGGAGTCACCAGGTCTGCAAGGGAGGTCATTTGGAGGCAATCAACCCTGCAGGGGAGGGCAGTTAGGGGTGACCAGATTGGCAGAGGAGGGAAGTTGGGGGCAAACAGGCTGGCAGGGGAGCAGTTAGACATCAATCAGGCTGGCATGGGAGTGGTTAGGGGGTGATCAGGCTGAAGCAGTTAGGGGCAATCAGGAAGGCAGGCAGGTGAGCAGTTGGGAGCCAGCAATCCTGGATTGTGAGAAGAATATCCAACTGCCCATTTTTCTAAACAGGCAGTTGAACATCCCTCAAGGGGTACCAGATTAAAGAGGGTGCAGGCTGGGCTGAGGGACACCCCCCATCCCGTGCACGAATTTTGTGCACTGGGCCTCTAATTTTAAAATAAGTTGATAAAAAGGTTAAGTAAGAAACAAAGTTGTCATTACTATAAAGATTTTGAATGCTTTCTGTATCATAAGATACAGAATTACCAAATCTTATGTAAACAGGTTTAGCATTTCAATGAATCAGTAAAGTAATTCTTTTTTTTTTTTTTAAATATATATTTTATTGATTTTTTACAGAGAGGAAGAGAGAGGGGTAGAGAGCTAGAAACATCGATGAGAGAGAAACATCGACCAGCTGCCTCCTGCACAACCCCTACTGGGGATGTGCCCGCAACCAATGTACATGCCCTTGACCGGAATCGAACCCGGGACCCTTCAGTCCACAGGCCGACGCTCTATCCACTGAGCCAAACCGGTTTCGGCTAGTAAAGTAATTCTTTAAAAATTCAGTATAATTCTTAAAACTCTTGCAATTCCTGGACTTTTCTCAAAGAAGAAAAATATAAAAAATATTTACAATACCTGATTTCCATGAAGGTCCAAGACATCTAAACTTTTTAGATTCTCCAGATTTGAGATTTTCTTGATTCTAAAAATTAGAGTAAGTACAGTAGAAATGTAGATGTATCACATCTATTGTAAATCAAAATATGCTAAGGTATAACTCATTTTTATTTATTCCCTATAACTTAAATGCAGATAATAGAAATAACTACAGCTATCTATCTATGTAAATATATAGGTTATATATAGGTTATCCATATATGTATAGATATTATATAAAACATATTTCCTATCAATTTAATTGTATTGTTAAATATGCAGCCATACTAGAGAAAATGTCCCCCCAGCTTAAACAGCATATCTTTAGAAAAGAGCAATTCTTCTAAGAACCTTAGGCTTTAGGAAGGAGTGATGCTTTCTAATAGCAAGCTGACCTCAGAGCTACAATAGAAGCCTTTTTTTCAATTCTTTTATATGCCTAAGCTCACATTTCCCTAAAACAGTGTGTATCAGAATCATTTGGAGGGCTTGATAAAAGATAGCTTGCTAAGTCTCACCTCCAGAGTTTCTAGGACAGGGTCCAAAAATTTGCATTTCTAATAAGTTCTTGGGTAATGCTGATGCTGCTGGTCCAGGGATCACATTTTGAGAAGTAATGCCCTAAAACATAGACCTTCTTATCAAATCTCAATTTGCCCTCATATGAGCTTTATGAGGGTAAACTCACCTACCTAATAGAAAATACTAAGGAAATAATCAGAGATGGAAACAAAGATTTACAGACAAAAATATTAATTACATCTTAGAGGGGGGGAAGTATGTAATATAGATATTAATAAAAAGGAAAATAAGTAAATTATTACATATATACCTATATAGATTATGCAGCTATAAAAATTATATTTTCAAAGAACATTTAATAACATTGGAAAACTTAAGTAATAAAATATAAGTATTCAAGTGAAAAACACATAGTATAAAAACAATTTTATAAAACTGTAATATGTGAATATAGAAAAAAAGGGTGCTACTCAATGTTGAGAACCAGACTTTGAAAAGAAGGCTAAGAAATGACTGCAGATCCTCTCAATGTCAGAGCACTGTCAACAAACCTACCTAAAAATCATTTATTCACTATGGCTGAGAGCCCAAATTCTGTAACTTGTAGAAAAGTGATGCATTATTTTTGGCCAAGTAGAAATATAATTTATTTCTATCTGTTTATAACTTAACAATCTTATTCCAGTATGTGTCACTTTTCATTGACTATCAGTTTCTCTTATCTTCTTTTGAACCAACTTTGTCATCCTACAGGTTTCCTCATCAATTAATTAATTTAAAAAATTTCCTGGAATTAGTAACTATCTGTCTAAGAATTATATTTTTAACATATTGGAAATTATACATAAGTGATGATGGAGATTGTCCCAGCCTATATTTTTTCTGATTTGGAGGATCAATGTAATGTTTCTGAATTGACCAGAAACTCTCGGCACGTTTAAAACACTCCCATCACAGAAAGCTAAATGTGCAACAGGTCTTCCAAAGAACACCAGGGCTTCACATGCTGCTAAACTATCCAATAAAAACAGTCGCATTCTATTGTGATTTCAAGCATTCTCTTAGCTTTGACATATAGTGGCTTTATGACTCTCACTTCAGATTCTGATTGCCCAGGTGACTAGGAATAAAAATGGATAAGTTGTTCAGTCAGTTAAACCTGAAAACCAACTAAACATCTTGCTGTCTAATTCTCATTAAATGCTTTTGCCAAATACCCCTAGGACCTGAAATGACATAAAAACAGATAAAATTCTAAAGAATTCAGAGGCAGGTGAAGATATCAGTTGACCTAGGAGGCCATAGTCAGATTAGGTATTAATGTGAAGAATTTGTAGAATCCTAGTCAGTTCCAAAATAGTTGAAAATTTTTACATTAACACCAATGTGACCTGAAATTTGTTTTAAGTTCTCCCATTAAACAAAATGGAAACTAGAAAAAGGTGAGGCTCTGCTACCACTTCAGTAGCTACAGAACTCTAGACATTTATGACATCCTGTCTCTGCAGGTTGCAATACGTTACTGACAGCAGGATAAGGTCCCTTCTACAGATCTATATTAAGGTGAGGCTTTTCAAGTGTCAGAGACAAATCCATAAATGGGAAACCTCAAGCAATAAAAGGTAAGAAAAATGGAATCCCAGGGTCTGGCAGAAAGTTTTATATACAGTTCTTGGTGATGAGAAGAAAATTCAGAGTAGTTCTATTAATTAGCCTGTGATCATGAGGGCACCAGAAGATCTCACAAGGATAATCAGGATACAGAAAGCAGAACAGTTAGATGGCAAGAAATTCAACTTCAAAGTCATACAGAGGGGTTGGGAGTTCATTAGTAACAACGTAAACTTCAAATGCAGCATAGTGGAGCCATTCTACCTGTTCAGCAGGAATATTTATTAGAGTTGTTTGAACTAGAGGCATCTGGTTACCCTAGATGTTCAAATATGGTTCCATTGTCTTGGACTAGAAGACAGTGCAGTGCTTTGCAATGTGGGAGAGACAAACGTTTCTGGACTTGAACAGCAGGGGGCAAAAAGTTCCCCAAGAGGAACATGAGGGCACAGGGTGGCAGATGTGCTTCTCTCTTCAGCAGTCCTCAGCCAGGTTTGCCTCATGATTACTAAAGTACTGCTTCAGGATAGATTTGAGACTCTACAAAGTTAGCTGGCTGAAGAGCATTAGGTATATGTTTTAGGGATCAGATTTGCATTGTACTGATACTTCAGAAATGCCAGTTGGAAGATTATGGAAAGTTGTCATCTGACTTATTTTCTTTTTTATTTAAGAACTTGAATAAGAACTATTTTCTTTATGGGAAAGTTAAAGTAAAATATGACCCAAAGCAAGCAAACAAAAAGATAGAGGACTAGAAGGCAGGAAAAAGAAACTGCATTAGATTGCTTTTACTGAACAATGGTAAGAATATAGGGAAGGGGAATAGGCCTGAGAGAGTTGGAGGAGCAAAGAGACATTTAAAAATATTTACAAGGTCCAATACACTGGTGTCTTTGAGGCATAGGAAAAGAGAGTAGATTGAGAGATAATTTAAAACATTAGGAAACTGCTGAAACCGGTTTGGCTCAGTAGATAGAGCGTCGACCTGTGGACTGAAAGGTCCCGGGTTCGATTCCGAGCAAGGGCATGTACTTTGGTTGTGGGCACATCCCCAGTAGGAGGTGTGCAAGAGGCATCTGATGGATGTTTCTCTCTCATCGATGTTTCTAGCTTTCTATATCTCTCTCTTCCTCTCTGTAAAAACTCAATAAAATATATTTTTTTAAAAAAACATAAGGAAACAGGAGCAGCTCTAGATAATAAGTTTACTAGTAAAACTAGAAAAGGAGATTTATAATGAAAACAGTGACACGGAGAGCAGAAAGATGATGGTATTGCAGAATAAATGGAAGCTAGAAACACAAATCAGTAACTCCAAGAATCAGAAGTGAGTGAAGAAATCTCTGGGAGAGATAAAATGAGTACCTAGAAGGAAGTGCCTTGATGTATGAAGTTTACTCTTCAGTTTACTCAGTGAACTGCTTCAGGGGCATACTCCTATTGTATATAGTTTGTATATATCTAACCTTGCAGAAGTCACCTTTCATCTCAATTTCTCCACCTTTCAGGTTACTTCAAGTCCTAATCCTACCTACTAAAAGAGAAACATGCAAATTGACAGCACCTTAGCTATGCCCACAAGCCCTGCCCACCAGCCAATCAGGGTGAGTATGCAAATTAACCCAACCAAGATGGCGGTTAATTTGCATATCCAGGCCAGAGGGAAGACTGAAGATGCCTAGAAAGAAGCCAAACACTGCTGAGAAGCAAGCAAGCAAAGTGGGGGAGAAGGAAGGAAAACAGGCAGGCAGGGCAGCGACCACAGCAGGAAGCCCTATTGCAGGAATCTTCCTGCAAGGGACATCTAGTACTCTATAATCCTATAATTCCCCAAATTCCTTCATGATACTATACTGCTTAGTTTAACACTTGAACCAATAGTAGATGACAGACTACACCAATGGGAACTTTCAAGAAACCACAGAAACGGATTAGAACATGATCTTGGAAAAAATATCTTATATTACTGCTGGCTAATGAGAATAAACAGGCATTGCAAGATCCATGTTGGGGGTGGAGAAGGGAGGTGGACGGAGGGGAACCAAGCTTGGGTATATCTAAACTTTATTATTTGATAATATAAAAATCATTTTTAGATTTTTTCCAAACAGCTCTTCTTTCTAGGCATTGTAAAACTATCTAGTGAAGCAGAATGAAGAGAAAAGTCATGAACAAATCTCAAGGAAGTTAGGCAGGAATTGTCTAGCTGTACACATAATAGAACCTTATGAAAAGAACTGGAAATATTCACATAGGATGTAATTTTAAATATATTTTGAAAATGCCACCTAAACAAAAATCAATCAGTAATTTAACAATCACAAAGTAAATGTCTACCTTCAGTCAAGCACAGAGGAGAATCACTAGTGAAATACTCATGCCTAAAGTAAATACAACATGCTTAAAACATAGTCTAAAACACATAAAGGCCAAATCTGCTATTTACTTCCATATAAGCTTTGACACAGGAAAGCAATAGAAATAACAAAATATACACTATATAAATGTAATTTGCTTTAACTAATTGTCAGACTAAATCTCATAAAACAAATTATGATTGAATCTTAATCCATTTAAATAATCTTTTAAAAATTTAGTCCATTAGGTTCTTAACTGTTTTTCAATTCTGTGTTGCCATCTAAACCCCTACAACTCAACATTAATCCTAAGTATAATAGACAAAAACTTCTCTATAAAAGTTACCTGTTTTTCCCCAACAGAAGGACACGAAGGGATCTGAGAGTAGAAAGCCCACTAATTTCTTCTATATGGTTATCATATAAATCCAAGAATATTAGCTTCCGTAGATTAGAAATATTTTGGATTCGAGTTATAAAATTGTGTTGGAAGTTCAATAAACGAAGGTGTTCTTCCCCATCGATAACAGGACATACAGTCAGCTTTTGCCTAAAAGACATTTGAAAAAGTTAATAAGATTTTGATTTGGCAGCTTGCCCCCTCTTATAAAAATTATTAGTTTCTTTGGGAAGAGGCATGTGCCCTGACTGGAATCAAACCTGAAACCTTTTGGTATGCTGGAGGATGTTCCAACTAATCGAGCCACCCGGTCAGGGCCTGAATTCTACTCTTGACCCTAAATCTCCTGGCTGAGAAACAAGCATAGCATAGCAGATCTCCCTTTGGAAATCATGGAGCTTACCTACTGGTTCTTAAACAATGATCCCTGAATATCTTACTGCCAGCCCACCTTTCATGACTGCACATCCTGGTACTAATAAAATTGTGCCTAAGCATCTGACATCTTTGTGATCCTGCCATCATAATCAGTCTTTGAAGCTAAGTCAATTCCCTTGGTCTTGACTTTTCTGGTTAAACAAGTCTCCACCTGATTAAAGTCTGTGTCATGTGCCAAAGATAATCTTCACAACTACCTGAGTCACCCAAGCTACAACACAAGTGCCTAACTTATATCACAATCTTATAAAATACTAGTTCCTGTTTGTCTCAAGTAACATGAAACTAAAGGGCTGAGGTATTATTCTTGGCTAGAATTTTAAAGAGTGAGATAAATATTATCACAAAATCCAACAAAACATTAGAATACTGTGGAAGTGCCCTGGCCAGCGTGGCTCAGTTGGTCGGTCATTGTTCTGTGCATCAAAAGGACACAGGTTCGATTCCTGGTCATGGCATATACCCAGGTTGCAGATTTAATTCCGTGTTGGCAACCAACTGATGTTTCTCACTCACATCAATGTTGTTCTCTCCTGCTCCTTACCTCTCGCTCGCTAAAAAAATCAATAAAAACAGCCCTAACTGCTTTGGCTCAGCCTGCTAACTGAAGGGTCCCAGATTCCACTCAGGTCAAGGGCATGTACCTTGGCTGCTGGCACATCAATGTTTCTAATTCTCTATCCATTTCCCTTCCTCTCTATAAAAAATCAATAAAATATATATTTTTAAAATCAATAAAAACATATTCTAGGATAAGGATTAAAAAGAAAGACAAAAAATATATTGTGGAAGTTGTTAGTACTAGCATTACATTTTTAAAATCCAACAATTCTACAAAGATGTAATAAGAGTAACTGCCCTCAAGTGTTATTTGCCTACAAAACAACATATCAAACACCCCCCTCCACCCCCAGAGAGCTTTCTCCCAAATACAAATACAAAGGATCTGTGACATTTGCTGTCAGATGTGCATTGCTAATCTAATAAGTTTACTGAACAATTTGCTATTAGATACACACTGCTGAGATAAAGGAATGCATAGCAGAAATGATTTATTTTTTTATTTTTATTTTTTTGCTGATTATAGCACAAAGGTAGGGTTGGATCCTTCATCCACTATTCTATTGCAGGTACTTTTCTGGATTTAATGATGAAGATCAAGTCCTAAGTTAATTCATTCATTCAAAAATTTTATTGAGAGCCTATTTTGTCCTAGGTTCTGTTCTAAGTGCTGAGGATACAGAAATATAAACTCCACAAACACTCTTAGTGTTTGTGGAGTTTATATTTTAGTAGAAAGAGACAAATAATAAACTCGATAAGTAAAATATTTAATACATTAGAGGGTGATAATTCTCCCCCCCCCAAAAAAAAAGAAAGAAAGAAAGACAGAAAGAAAGAAAAAGAAAAGAAAAAGAAAAAAAAATGAAGCATAGAAAGAGCTGGGGACTGTCAGGGTGAACCGGGTTATAATTTTGGAGATGGTGGCCCAGGAAGGCCATTCCTGAGATGATGACATTTGAGTAAAAATCTAAAGGAGGGCTCTAATCAGTTTGGCTCAGTAGCTAGAGCGTCAAACCTCAGAGTCCCAGTTTCGATTCTGGTCAAAGGCATGTACCTTGGTTGCAGGCACATACCAGAAGGGGGTGTGCAGGAGGCAGCTGATCGATGTTTCCCTCTCATCAATGTTTCTAACTATCCCTCTCCCTTCCTCTCTGAAAAATTCAATAAAATATATATTAAAAAAAAAAAAAAAAAAAAAAAAAAAAAAAAACTAAAGGAGGAAAGGAAGTGGGAACAGTAAGTGCAAAAGCCCTAAAATGTAAGCATACTTGGTATATTCAATGACACAGAGTGAGCAAAGGAGAGATTAGGAGGAGGCGAGGCCAGTGAGGTAACAGGGGATTCAACTGAACAGGGCCCTCTAGCCTGTGTGATGACTATATTACAAAACTTTTGCTATCCTAAAATCCATTTTCATTGGTCATAATATAGAATTACTTAGTACTCTTTTTATTTAACATTATATAGGTATAAAATTCCTCCTCATACCCCTCAAAGGATAAATAAATAATTGATAACAGGGGTTATTCTTACATGGCAGAACTGGATAGTTGGAGAATAGGATTAGGGAGAGAGATTTTTATACCATTCAAATCTTGTACCATGTCTATGTATTATCTAGTAAAAAAAATAACAAATTGTCCTCACCTTTCTAGGGTCAGTCTGTCTGAGTAAAGAATTTTCTCTTCAGAAGAACGCTGAAGAATGTGAAATGATGACACTGATGAGCTCACCAAATTAATATGATCACCTATTGAAAATGATATATATATACAAATTACTTGATTAAGAAAAACCTTTAAAAGCTTAAATTTGGAGAACTTTGGCACCTAAAAATATCTTTTCTAGAAAGTATAACTTCCATAGCTCTCCATGTTTGAAGTTAATTACTAAATTTGAGTTTGTTTCTTTCTTCCTCAAACCTATTTTATCCCTTTTAATGCTGACACCTAATACTAAATTTTTACTCTCTTATAACTGAGATGATAGTCCCTCATTACCAGATACACTTGGGCCAGCACTATGACAGCCCTGCCGGATTCTGGACTTGGAAGGTATCTGAATGGAAGAATCTCCAAATGCTGATAAGGAGTTCGTGGTAGTTTTCATGTCCAGCCCATATAGTTCTGTCACGTTTGCTGTGGATGAGATGCATGATGATTTATTACGAGGTGAAGGGCTTATTACTCTTCCATCTCCTTCAAAATATCAAAAAGTTTAACACAAAGCTACACAGCATACAGAGAAAGTAGTTTGAATAGCAAATGTAAACCTCATATCATCACTTTTTTGTATGCTCAGCTATTATTATAGAGAATATTCAAGACCCAGTGCATGAAATTTGTGCATGGGGTGGGAGTATGTGTGTCCCTCAGCCCAGCCTGCACCCTCTCCAATCTAGGACCCCTCAAGGGAACGGGCCTAAATGGGCAGTCAGACATCCATCTCACAATCCAGCACTGCTGGCTCCCACTGCAGGCCTGCCTGCCTGATCACCCCTAACCACTCCCTTGCCAGCCTGATCTATGCCTAACTGCTCCCCAGCTGGCTTGATTGCCCCTAACTGCCCTCCCCTGCAGATCTGGTCCCTCCCCAACTGTCTTCCCCTGCAGGCCTGGTCGTCCCCAACTGCCCTCCTTTGTCAGCCCAGTCATCCCTAACTACCCTCCCTTGCCAGCCTGTTCCTCCCAACTGCCTTCCCCTGCAGTCTTGGTCCTCCCCCCACACACAACTTCCCTCCCCTGTAGGCCTGTGTATCCCCCAACTGTCCTCCCCTAAAGACCTAGTTGACCCCAATTGCCCTCCTCTGCTAGCCAGGTCACCCCTAACTGCCCTCCCCTGTAGGCCTGATCACCCCAACTTCCCTTCCTTGCAGGCCTGGGTACTCCCTAACTGCCCTCCCCTGAAGGCCTGGGTCCCCCCCTAACTGCCCTTTCCTGCTGGCCATTTTGTGGCAGCCATCTTGTGTCCACATGAGGGCAGCCATCTTGTGTGTTGGAGTGATGATCAATTTGCATATTACCTCTTTATTATATAGGATTGTAGAATCAAAGTGAATGTCACATATTTTATACAATTCTAGTGAGGAGCCATAGGTTATATGCCAACCCCATGACATTTTTAGGCTGTTGGTTATATGTTGTCCCTCCCATTAGGTAATTTTCAATCTAGTGGGCAAACCCACATGAAATTAATAAACTATTTA